>NW_019173014.1:0-282739 GCF_001831195.1 Colletotrichum orchidophilum
GGGGGGGGGGTTTCCAAGACAACTATGCCATTTGAGTATCGACCTGTCCAAGGGGAGCCAGCTGGGGATAAAACCTCTCCACCATTCCACCAACTTTCGGATTCGCATTCGCGAGAACCCAAAGGAAAGCAGGTTGGGCTAGGTAGATACACTGTGCTATATAGACTAGCTAGCGTCCGTCTCCTCGCGTCGAGCTCGGCATTTCGTGATTGACAACCCTCGAAGGGATGAGGTTCTACCTCCCGAGAGCGAACGCAGCCAGTCCCCGGTTTCAGATCAAGGCGCCTCCTTTCCCAATCCATGCCTATGTATATCTTGCTCTTCCACCCGAAGTAGCCACGCTACACAGCTTTCTCAGACGGCAGCGGCAGCGGCTCAGCCGGTGGCTCAGCCGGTGGAAACGGCGGTTGCGAGATTCTCTAATAATGCACGCCAGCGTTGTGACTAGCCATGAAAGTGTCGTATCCCCAAGGCCATTGTTATCAAGGCCAAACAGTCGCCTCTCCGCTTTCACCCTACAAAGCTGCTGTCGTGAACATGGAGACAAACTCGATAAAGAGACCCATCATTATCGTACTTGCTTTTGGGCTGCTATCTTTCCCGCTGCGGACTGGTCTATATCAACATCAAGCTTGGCTTTCCTTGATCCAAGATAAGACAAGTGGGCTAGTTGGGGACCTCGATCGACGGACCCTTTTCTTCCACCTTGACAATCAAGTCGTGGTTCACCCGCAGGTTCTCCGCCGAGCTGAGGGCCTTTGTGACCGTTGTCTCGTGCCTTTCCTGCGTAATGCGTCGTAAGGCCGTCATCAGGAACCCGGCCACAACTTCAACTGACCATTGGTCGGGAATCAGCGCCAGAACGTCATCGACATCGAACCAGCCCCCGAAGCGCTCGAGCAAAGCGCCAGTCTGCTCAATCTGGTCGCTGACGTCCTGTATGGTGAGAAACTCGCCGAGGACAGCCCGAAACAGCCGCGCCTGCATGTCGTGCGTCGGCGTGCTCTCCCGCCTGCCGTCAGGGCGAGTGTAGATACTCGAACCACCACGCAGGCAGTACGAGACAGCCGTGTCGTAGTCGCCCAGCTTGTGTACGAGGAGCCGGATGGCGTCCTCATGGCGCCTCTCGCGGCCGTCAAGGATGATGGTCTCTGGGACAAGAAGCTCGTCCGGCAGCGCCGATATGCGCTCCCTGATGGCTGCGGCGTCGTACTGGTGAGCACCACCCAACAATTGCAGTAACCGCAGTCGGCTCTGCCAGACCTCGTCGTCTTCGGGGGCGTTATCTGTTAGGAATTGTCGATATGTCGGTTTCGGGGCCTGCAGAGCTCTGTATGATGTGTATGTGCCGGCAAACGTGTCTCGACTTTCTTGTGACGTCTCCAGCTCGCTGAGAACAATGTCCAAGTAATATGCGACGAGCTCGTTGACGTAGCCCGTGTGCCCCTTGCCGAAAACAAGATGCTCAAGGTAGTATTTGACGGCATCTGGAGCCTCTTCACGGAGGATGGCCACCACTTCCGCGGGTTCGAATCCGGGGGCCTTGCCCTTGTCTTCTGCAAAGATCTGCACGCCCAGCTTCGGGTTGCGGCTGGCAAGCCAGACACCATACTCCCTAACAAGGGCCTGGCTGCTAATCTTTGTGAGATACTCGCGGACGCGCTGCTCTCCGTCTTGCAGCTCGCCGCCATAGTCAGCCTCGCCCTCAATGATGCGCCGCCAAGTCGCAAGAACGTCGCCCGCCATCTTGCGGCTTTGGTATAGCCGACTCAGCACGAAGAGGCGGTGGTATGACTCCAAAAGGGAGGCAGCTCGGTCGAAGCAGTCTACGCCCTTATCGACGACGTCGTATAGCTCCGACCGGACAGACGAGCTCTTCCTCGCCAAGCCCATGGGCGAATTCTGGTCGAGCTCAAGGAGGACCAGTAACAACGCGGCATCGACGGTCCGGAACACCTCGCTTTCGTCCGCAACGCTGCCAAATCCCTTCTTCTTCCTCCACGCAGCCAGGAACCGCCGCAGGAACTGCACGACTTTACTGTCGAGGTCCCCTATTGTGTGACTGTCTTTGTGGAAATGCTCGCTTTCCAGGTAGTTCTCTGTTGTTCTCTTGACGCCGCCAAAGATCCATATGCCTCTCCGGCTCTCAACAATCTCATTCCGCAGACTGGGTATTAAAGATAGCACAACGCGAGGATCCAGACTACTCTCCACCAAAACTTCCTCCAAGGCTTTCAACTCAACATTTGTGAAGGGCGTCTCTGTCGCATGCAATAAGTTGGTAAGGAGGAGGACTCCAGCGCGCTGGCGCAGGTAACTGAACGTGACGAACTCCAGCTCCGACTTGGCATCCTGCCCCCTGAATGAGTTGAGTACCGTGAAAATCGCACGTCGGTTGAGCCTGGCTGGGTCTGAGGTTCCATCTTGCTCGAACGCAGCTTCCAGTCTAGCTTCCAGCCGCAGCAACATTGGGTTCCGAATTGCCCACCAGATGTGATCTGCCGCCCATACCGCTATCCTTGAATTGGCATTCGCAAGTCGTCGTGCAAACTCCCTCTCTTCTCCATTTCTGTTGTCTTCCCACCCCTCAGGCAATGCGTCCTCTTCTTGGGAGTCCACATCACGTTCGAACAGTTCTCTTTCTTTCGTCAACTGCTCTAGAGACGATGCGGTGCGAGAATCTGCGCTCCTCGGTGAGAATATCGGGTTTTCGGCTACTCCTCCAGGGAAAGGGGAGAATTTTCTTTGGCAAAGTCTGTCGACGATCTCTTCGAAATGAGTCTCATCGGTGCCCATCAGCGACCGAATACCCAGAGATGTCGTTTCATCTCCTCCTGGTGTGTCCGTCTCCAACCACCATTTGGATGTTTCTGGGTCAGCCCCGTCCGCATCCCATCTCTGGATCTCCAGGCCATGACGAAGCCCTGCTTCCGAGTCCTTCGTCATGGATGCAATGACATATCCCTCTTCTTCCTGTCCCAGTGTCATCCTGGACGATGACTGGCTAGATGACCCACCGTCCACCACCACTTGCCGGGGGTATCTGTCAAACTCGATAGTCGGTCTCGTTGGGTCGCCGTCAAGGTTCACAAACATGCCGATGCCGGGGTCCAACGGTCCGGTACCCGTAACAAGGAGGAATTCTTCGGCTGTTGGCGAGACGATGTGAGGTTTGAGGAAGACGGGAGCTGTTTTCGTTGGGGAGCTATCCGCCCATACAGGACCAGGCGCAGCTGGCAGGGGCTTATCTGTCAATGGCGGCGGCAAGGGGCCTTCGCCCGAAGGTCTTGGACTTGCAGATGGAGTTGGTGGTGACGATCCTTGTCGTGTGCGGTCATCAGCTCCTCGAGGACTGAGGTCCCTCCGTCCCCCACTGAGTAAACCGCCCAGGCTCGTGCTTCTAGCATGGCCGTGCGGGTCACCGGCAGATAGGAGCGGTCGGTTGTGAGCGGCCGAGGCACTTCTCAAGATACCGCCATCTACACTTCCGGCGATGTCTTGAGCCTGGCCGATCTCTCCAGCGGGCTGTGAGTCGTCCAACGATGAAATGGTCATAAGCGGAATCCTAAGCTGCCTGCCAACGTCGAGCAAGGAGTAACTCCGCGAATCAGCAACGCACGCAATGGAGTCGCGTCGGATTGATATTGTAGTCCCGGAGACATCGATATTCTGACCTGCCGTTAGCCACCAATTACACCGAGACCAAACCATTGCGTACCTTGACTGCTCTTGCGACCTCCCCGATCCTCACAACCTGAATCCTCCGCATTAACGACAGGAGAATGAACACCCCCGCAGCGGGTTCGTCAACGTCATCTTGGGGATCGTTCAAGTCTACTCCGCCAACCCAATTGCAGTTCTTCACCTGCGTGGTGCCGAATACGGGGCTGAATTCGGGGAGAGAGTAAAAGGTGACAGTCCAGTTGCAAAGCACACAGGCCTTTCCGACTTTGGGCAAGAGAAGAATCTGTTGAATGCCAGGAAGCGAGTTGCTGGTCTCGGCAAAGGCCGGTCGGAGACGGGAAGCAAGTATGAAAGATGGTCGTCCGGCTGGATCGGCTGGATCGGCTGGGATTTGGACAAAGTGAAGCAATTCGGACGCGCTCGTGCCAATGTATAGGTTGTGGTCTGGTGGTACGATGGTCAGCACCGCAATGAGCCAAGGAAGGCGGCATATCTACCTAGGTAATCAACACAATTAATCTTGGTCCCTTCGGCAGCGTCATCTGCCGACAAGGGCACATCCTCCAGCAATGTGCGCAAGACAAAGGGCCCGTCATTGCGGGCGATCGCATTGGAGCTCCTAGACGCAGAGGAGGTCTGGTCGTTTGGATCCTCGGATGCCATGTTAAATCAGCCGTGCTATCATCAGTGCCGTAATGCCATTGTCGAAATGTTGCGACGGCCGTCTCGAGGCGCGAGGGATGTTCTGCTGAGGGTATGATGCAGCTGGGAAGCTCCGAAGCTGGCAATCAGTTGATGATATGGAGCGTCAGGTCCAGGCTCCTAATCAGGTACCTTAGATATCCTTAGTGTGCTTCCCTTCCCACAGGTACAATACCTCAGGTACCTAGGTAGCTTGCTATGGGCGGATTACGTAGGCCTGTCCCGGGTTGCCGTACTCCGTACTGTGGCGCGAACATGTACCCGGGGCGGCCCCAGAGGCACGGAAACGGCCAGCTCTTGCTACCTGTGAACCCCTGCATGTCGGGTGCAGCCAATCAAATTGCTGCCTGGAAAGGGAACACGTTCCCCGAATCAGCGAGCTCAGTCGAAACACTTTCGATCTGCACCCGAATGGCACCAGCAGCCACGGACACTGTTGGATTTAAACGACTCTCCAACTCCGCCACCATCCTCGACCTCTCGGATGTCTATGGGCTCCCGGTGATGAAGTGACTACCCAACTTACGACCGAGAAACCCGACTCACAATGGCAGACGTTGAATCCGTTCTAGCTGCCAATGCCAACGCGCCGCAGGCAGAGGTACCTTCAGACACTTCAAACCTGCCCGAGGGCGGCAACAAGTTCCAACATGCCATCTCGGCCTGGAGAAGTGAGCAAAAGCCTTGGATAGAACTTTAAATGCTTATCCTAACCAAGCTAGCCATCGACTATACGAACCTCGTCGCGAATCTCGACAACACTGCCTCCGAGATTGTCACGTACCAGCGGGATTCGACTGTCCAGAGAAAGGAACTGGCCCAGAAGACAAAAGACTTTAGAAAGCTCGATGATACAACGAAATTGGCAGAGATAAAGGGCCTGTTAAAAGGTATGGCATGGTTGTGGCCGAGGCCTTACTCTTACTAAACGGATAGCGTACCAAACTTTCATCGACCTTCTCACGAATCATTCAAAGTCAATCAATTCGGCCTTCCTTCAGGCATACACATCCTTATCCGATGCGCCCGACCCATATCCGCTGCTGGAGGCCTCGGTTGACTCGATGCTCGTGTCCGAAGACACCCTACCGAAGCTGACCGAGGAAAATCAGCACCTGCAAAAGTCTGTCGCCAAGCTGACGACGCAGCTTGAGGATACGGAGAGCAAACTGCAGACAGAATCTGCCGCGAAGAGGGAGCTTGAAAACAATCTAGAAAGCAGGGTGAAGGAGGTGGAAGCTTCTTGGGTGGCTGTGTTGGACGAAAAGAAGGACAATTGGGCCGCGAAGGAGAAGACGCTGGAAGAAAAAGTTGAAAACCAGGAGCGACTGCTCACCGAGATCAAGGCGAGCTACGAAGTGAACCAGCGTTTGGGCAAGACGGATGTTGGAGATGCGGAGGGTCAGGCCGGTCACGTCACTAGTGCCGAAATCGAGATGCTTCACTCAGACCTTGACCGAACTAGTCAGCGGCTGGCCGAGATCGAAGCGCGAAACGAGCAACTGCGACTGGAACTTGCACAGGCAAAGTCATCCGCGACGACTCAAACACCCGCATCGCTGGAGGACGACCCCGCTTACATGCGCATGCGATCCGAGAATTCGTCCCTTATTCGGAAGCTCGATGCTACGAGGGTTGAGAAGGAGGGGCTCAAGCGTGATCTAGATTCCAGGCTGCGCAGCTTGGATAGAGAAGTTGGCCTTCTTAAGGAAGAAAGGGACAATCTAAAGTCCAAAGTGCAGAAATGGAGCGACTACGACGACGTGAAGCAGGAGCTCGAGGTGCTCAAGAGCATTGAGTTCTCGACGGGCGACGACGACGACGTGAAGGATGTTGTCGAAAGTGCTGCAGAGTCTAAGAGCCATGGCGACACTCTGGAGAAACTGCTCTTGGCACGGAACAAGAAGCTCGGCGATGAGCTGACCATTTTGCGTGTCTCCCACCAAGACCTACAGACAAAATTATCCGACCTCCAGGAGGACATGTCGCGAACAAACATGGACCTCGAGAAGTCGCAGAAACTCAACGAGCGACTCGAGAACGACCTCGCGACGCTGCAGTCGGAGTCGTCCAACGCTTTCCCATCAGGCGCGTCCGTGGCTGGAACGTTCAACCGCTACGCCCCATCAGTCGCCCCGGGGCGGAGGGGAGGAAGAGTGTCCCCGACATCGTCCATCATCAGCGGAATCGACCCCCGTATGAGTGGTGGCGGAGAACCCATGGGCGGCGGCTCAGGCATCCTGCCAATGATTACTGCACAACGTGACCGTTTCAAAAAGCGGATTGCAGAACTGGAGAGTGAATTGTCGGACACCCACCGCACCGTTTCGCAGCTGAGACAAGAAGTATCAGCTCTACAAAAGGACAATCTCAGTCTTTACGAGAAGACGAGGTACGTTTCGACATACAATCGGGCAGGGCCTTCAGCAACGTCGTCCTCAGCGGCATTCTCATCTAACCCGAACCCTTCAACCGTTTCCATTGGAGGCAGCGGGAACCCGGGGATTACCATGGACAGATATAAAAAGGCATACGAATCGAATATTTCGCCATTTGCCGCTTTCCGAGGGCGGGAATCAGCCAGGGCCTACAAGCGAATGAGCTTCCCCGAACGTGTGGTGTACTCAGTAACGCGAATGGTGCTGGCCTCTCGGACTAGTAGAAATCTATTTGCGGCATACTGTGTCGCGTTGCATTTGCTCGTTTTCTGCTCGCTATACTGGCTCGGCACGGTGGACGTGGAGAAGCATGCCAGTCACCTTGGCAAATCGGTAGCAGGAGCCGCCACGGCGGGCGCAGGGGGCCTCAAGGGAGGGGCCGGAGACGGCCACGGCGACTGGCAAGAGGAAGGGTTCAACGGGCACTAGTCGGTGGCCAGTGAGTGAGCGTCTGGTTGACAAGAAGGCGGGAAGCGAGATATTGATTTGGGCCAGCGACGAACGACTCTGTGGGCGAAGACTGTATGCATAAAACTTGTTTTTATCAGCAACTGTACGATTGGGCGTTGGGACATGTAGTGTGAACTGTGGCACTAAGGTAAGTTAACTTATTGAATGATCTCGTCAGAATACAGATATCTGCGATATCACTCTGAATACTAGCTACCAGGGATGGACGGGAACTTCTTCCATGATCCGAGATCTTGTAGGCGAGATCATAGATGGAGTCAAGCAGCGTTCGAAGCATGGCTACCTACTAGGTCCACCACGATGCTATTCTGGGGTTTTCTCATCGACTTACCTACGATATTCGTACCTAGGGTTCTCCAGTGCCGAGCTGCCACCGTGCCACCCAATGTCAAGAACGCCAGATGATTCGATGAACACCACCCCCCGGTTGGCGCTGGCCCGTCTGCGCGGCCCGGATGGAGTAGAGGCACGTCGACCAATGGGAGACCGTCGCGGCCCCAATGAAGCGCGGCAAAAGCAATGAACAAGAGTGGGGACATGCAACGTGGGCGCGTCGCCGGGCAGAGACTGGTACAATGTGGTACCGTCCCTGGCAACCTCAGTCGGCCTATCAAGTGTGAGAGTTGACGCGATATCTGTTACTATTTCAGGTTTCTCGCCGCTCTGGTTCGCTATTTCGAAAAGGCACGCACACACTCTCGGTCAGAGACCAGATGAGCAGGCCTTGTCTTTCATCCAACCCCACCACAGTGATACGAATGAACATACAGATGAAGAAAGACAAAGACAGGCTTGGCATTGCTAGGTAAAGCAATGTACTGAAATTCTTGATTTTGTCCTTGTCCGGATATGTCAGCCGAAGATAAGGTACGTCGTCAACATCATCATCATCATCATCCAACTAGGTACCTAGTTCACTTCGTCCCGGTAAGTAAAGTGGTAGACTAAGGTATATACTCACAAAATAACAAGTCCGCTACCCAGGCTCAACTTGAGTTGATGAATGGAAACAATATGGTCACGGCCTCGGATCCTCGATTCCTGGGCAGTGAGCACTAGATCCTCAAAACGTGGAGCGCGTCGCTACCTGTCACCACACAGCGAGGCCATCGAAGCGGGCCGGGCGCTTGCATCTGCCCTGGCCCTGGCGAAGATCGCCTGGCATCCACACCCGCCGGTATTACTTGCATCTCGCCCTTCCACTCATTCGCCCTCGTCCGACGGTCAAACCCCTCACTCGTTTCCTCGTCCTCTTCCCGCCCGTCGTACGGTTGTATTGGCATGGCGGCTGCCAGTCTTGACCATGGAGCCGCTGCGAATACCGAGCCTTTGCGTCGCACACCATGGCGGCAGACCACCCCGGCTATCCTTCTCCCGCCATCTTTTTGTGAACCTTGATACCATACCATTCTGGGCAGTTCAGTTCCTCGGGTCCTAGTGAGAAGCATTAGTGGCCGTTCTTTGCCGCCGGGGGGGAGCGGTTTGATAATGCTGTGGTATATTAGAAACGGCTGCCCGCTTGCACTACAGAACTCGTAAAGCCCACCCCATCTCCACCGTTCATCTCATATATCGAGAGACAAATCTACTTTCCTTTTCTTGAGTTTTCCGGTTCTCATTGTTTCCTAGTCTCGGATTTCTTTGTTTTTATCTGGGTTTTTTGCTTGAAATTTGGTACGATATTTCATTCCTCCGCAGAACGAGCATAATTACCAACAACCGACATCTCATCTACCTTTCAGGTCGACATCGCCTCCACTCCACGCTGCCGACCAACACCTACTTTATCACAAACAACCAACATGCGTTGCCCAACACTGTTGGTGCCAGCCCTGGCCTCCCTTGCCCTTGCTGCGCCAACCTACCCCACGCTCAACCTCCAAGCTGCGTTGCCGGGTAGCATCGAGCAAATCTCCGAGTACTTCAACATGCTGGCAACCAAGGTCCAGGCCATAAAGTACCTATCTACTGCACCAGTCTGCGACCTCTCCACGGCCAAGATGCCCGAGGGTGAGTGAGACCCGAGCCTGCAAGGCATACTTACACTAAAACACACGACCAGCTGCAACCGAGACTCTCGGCGAGCCCAGAGATGGACTGTCTCTCACGCACATCGCCATCGGCCGCGGAACCCAAAACTACACATGCGACACCAGCAACGCAATGGCAGTCCCCGTCGCCACCGGCGCCATCGCCACGCTCTTTAATGCCAGCTGCGTGGGCTCCCTGTACCCCGACCTGCTCGACAAGCTGCCCGTTGTGGCCATGGACTTCAACCTCACAGAGCAGGAGGCGAGCCGCCGCCTGGGCCCGAGCAACCTCGCCATCTCGGGACACCACCTCTTCACCGGTAAGGGCGTCCCTCTCTTCATGCTGGAGAACGACGGCGCGTCCGTCGGCGACTCGTACTGCGCCAAGAACGCGTCCATGCCCGCGCCTCTCACGGCCCAGTCCGGCCAACACGGTGAGGCGGCCGTTCCCTGGCTCCGGCTCCGTACCGTCGAGCCCAGCACCGGAGACGTCCAGGAGGTCTACAGGATACACACCGTCGGCGGAAGCGCACCGGCTTCTTGCAAGGGCCAGGCGGCGACTATCGAAGTCCAGTACGCTGCACAGTATGTGAAACTGCTTCCACTATATTTATGACCCATGGCTTACAAGAAGCTAGATACTGGTTCTTTTCTGGACCCGCCCAACAAATCGTCAAGTCTTCTACCCCTTGATCAGCCCCCTCCCCTCCCCCCCTTTTTTCTTTCGCGGAAGGAAACAGTTGTTATGATTCGAGGCGTTGGGGTGTTTTGGGTCCGCAGAAATATGCCACAGTTATTCTCTTCTATATACCATCATGTATTCCCACGGCACCCATAGGCCATTATCCATGGATGATTTTTTGCCGTGGCTGGAGATTAGGTAGGCCAGTAGTCTGAAACCGCTGGATAACACTCGTAATGGAATCGTTGTCTGTTGAGTCTTGTGGAGCTGTGGCGAAGGTTTCCATTCATTGATTGAGCTGTTTGTTTTCATGCAGAGTTGAAGGTTCATTCATGATCGAGACCAGCAAGGTGAAGGTGTGAGTAGGGAGATGTCGCTGTTTCGACTCATCTTACCATTCTGAAAGCCAATCAAACTGGTAAGATTTTTTTCATCCCTGATTTTGGTTCAATTCACTATACACTACCTAGGTGAATAAACGAGGTGAAAAGCAAATGTTGGCATGTCCTGAAGGTATGGAGAGAATGAGGTGGCAATGGGAGAATCAGCGACAGGTGGTGCAAGTGCAAGGCAGGTAGGGAATTGGTGTAGACTCGATAGACCCTGACCGGCCCCACCGCCTATCCCCTGTCCTTGCCGCAAGCACCCCGCCAAAGACCACCGCGACCGCCAAACAATCCCATGTTGACGCCTGCTTGCTGATCCTAAGGTAGGCGCCCCGGCCAAATGCTGATCAGAGGTAAGGTAGCCAATAGCGCAGCTTCTTTTGTCTGAGAAGACGCTAAAAAGTGGTCTCATAACCCTCCGAACCGGGCACCTGCCACCAGTGACTTCACTCGGCTCCTGCTACGCTCTGAAGAGAAATTCCGTCGACTTTGACCTACCTTACCTCAACTTTGCAACAAACCTCCCTTTGAGCCGACCTTCCACATTTTTTTGCGCCTCATCAACACAGGTATACAAACAGCGAAGAGTGTCTCAACATCACAGAATATTGCTAACTCTCTAGCCCAACATTCTGCAGCTTCCGACGATTGCACAGTCGCCACTCGCTCTTACCTAGGCAATTCCTCGACTTTATCGATTTTTGTGTTTGACGTTTGACGATTCCGAGTGTTCCTGCAGCCACGAATTGCAATTCCCCCCACGAAACAGCCTTTGCTGTCTACCTTATACATGATATTCGCTTGTTTTGGGACAGGCCACTTTCAAGCACAAGCTACCGCGGTCTCCCATTCGATTGCCCGAACTGCCCGACCCGACAGGCCGATTGATGGGCGACCGCTGAATATTGAACTCCTTCAACTCTCACACTGAGCCCCGAGAATCGACGCCAAGCTCAGACAGGCTTACCTATGCTTGAATAATCGACGGTCGAAATGAATAGAAGGGCAACTGCATCTTCGGAAATGCCCCGCAAACGACGGAGGATACGCAGACAGAGTGCCATGGATTCAGACCCCTCCAAGCTCACCTGGCCGCCAGCCATGGTCCCAGTTGAGATCTTCGACGAAATCACCACCTACCTCGCCCGATCGGATGTTAAGACCCTCCGTTTGGTTAACCGCGAGTTCGATAAAATGGTCTCTTCAAAATACTTCCGCAACGTTGTGGTTCCTTTCCGATCGGAGATGTACAAGGCGAGGAAGCAGAAGATACCTTGCCTGGAGGAAGAAGACGACGGAGTGCAGCGTCAGCTCGGAAAGGATACTCTCTTCTCCAGCGGCATGCGCATTTTCCAGTCGTTCGGCGAGCACATTCTACGATTTGCCTTGTCACTCGAGCTGGACGAGGAGAGCCTCGCCTACCCGCCCATCAAGCCGACACAGAAAGCTGTCACCTCGTACTGGGGTATCTACCGGTGGCCTCACGAGTCGTACCTTAGATATACGGAACTTGAGGGGCTTGAGCAGACCGCCGATGAGACGGCGTCTATGAAAGAGGCCTTGAGATGTCTGGTTAAGGTTCAAGAGCTTGGCTTGTGTTGCGATGCTGGGCTGGGCTACCTTTTGGGACCCGACCAACAGTTGGAGAGCCCCCCGCTGCCGCACCCGGTCTTTGGCCTGCGCAACTTGCGATATCGAACGCTGCAGCGACGCCTTGCCCGGGCCGATTCGGACACAATGAATGCCCGGAAGCTTGCCTTTGAGAGTCCTCGGGAGTTCAAGTATACTGTACTGGAGTCCATGGTGAGGAACGCTGGGTATACGCAGGAACAGGCAAAGGACGCCATAGCCATGCTTCTAAGCACTGAGAACGTGTCGCTCATGAACATCGACTTTGACGAACGTACTGCTGCTGCCGCCGCTGCCGCCTCCCACGCCGCCTCCATAGCCGCCGCTAACGCTAACCTCATTGCCAATGCCAACAATAACAACGATACTGTCTTTGCCAATGTCATTACCGACGATCAAGAGGATAACCTTGCTCAGGCGAGAGCGGCGGTCGCCGTGCTACATGAGATAACGGCGGGCCATGCACTACAGCCCAGGAATCTGACTCGAGCTCAGAAAGAGATGCTACTAGAGCTAGAATGGGCTCACCGAGCTCTCATCCAGTCATATGTGCTCGCCCTCATCGATAACGCTCGGATGAATAGCTTCAGCTCTCTGACGACCCTGACGATCGCCAAGATTCCCAGCAGCCACGTCTACATGTTGCAGAGGGCGGATTTCTGGCAGAGTCTGCCTAACCTTACTAACGTTGCTCTGGCTGTTGTAGCCGACTGGCGTCAGGTATCCAAGGTCGCTCCTGGTTGCGTGGAGGACAACCCCGTCTCGCCCGTGGACGCGGTGGCTAGGGTCCACCGCTTGCTGCGAGACCATATTGCGACACAACCCAACATCAAATTCCTCCACTTCGAGTGGGTGTGTGGCGGCGAGTTCGCACCTGGCATCACCCAGCGGAACCAATATGTGCTTCCCGCCCCTTTCTGCTTGCCAGCGCAGATGGTACAGCCCGGAGTTGCCAAGTTGCCAGACGCCGTGCTCGCTCTGCCGCATGTCAAGCACCTCTCGCTCAAGAATTGCTACTCGGCGCCTCACATCTTTCTGCAGGTTCTGCGGACGATGGCAATGCAATCTCTAGACAAGTTGGAACTCGAAAGCATCTCTCTCACAGGCGCGCCCACGAGAAACCCCAATGTTGAGAACGCGTTTGGACCTGCACTTATCGTTGGGCCGGTACATGGACCGGGCCTAGTGCTGCCGTTTGCACAAGGCCAACCCCAAGCTTTGCAACAGATTGCACATTTGCACGCGCACCAGAACCAACCACCGCCGCTGCCGCCCGCTCCTCTCCAAACTCAAGCCAACCCGGGTTTCGGGTTTATACCTGCGCTTGCGGCAGGGGCTGCGGTCGCTCCGCCCCCACCGCCTGCGCCTGGCAACATGCCGATAAACATGGCTGTCAACCACATGGCTGGCATGATGCAGCAAGGTCTTCCGCAAATCGCCAATGTGGCGAATCACGCAGTACCCCCTCCACCTCCACCCGATCCGTTCTCTGGTTGGGGTAGGATGCGACTAAGGCAGCCACGACTGCTGTCCTGGGCTGGCATCGTTGAACGTCTCGCACCGGCCCCGGCGATTCGAGAGATCCTGGCTGGCCAAGGTGATGAAGATGACGAGGACGATTGGGTTGACGAATTTGTGCGCAAGGATGAGGGGTTCTCACTGATGCCGCGACCGCACAGTCTCGTTAGGGAGAAGACCTCGTTCGGCATCGAGCACATGTCGCTCAAGTCGTGCGGCTACGCGGTTTTGGACGTCGCCACGATTGACAATCATAGTATCTTGCCAGTCAACTCACCCTGGCAAGAACCTTCGGAAGTGACTTCGCGTCGGAGGGAGCTCGCGCCCTTCATGCAGACTTGCAACGACAGACTGACGGCCAAGATTACCAATTACTTGAGCAATCAGGAGCACTTCAACCTCACGACTGCGTTTGGCATGGACACGGAGTGGACTGGTGTGTATGATGAGGAGGTCATTGAGGCTGCAAAGAGGGATGGTATCGTACATCCTGGAAAAGGACGCTTCACTGGAATGATTACCAAGGCGGCAAAGCAGGTTTGAGCTGGACCACCCGGTTACGCGAGAAGAACTGTATAATGAATGATTGGGATTTCTTTGGGTGGGCCATTGGAGTTTTTGGTTTACGGCGTTTCTGGGAAAAGATACCACGGGACCACGGGGAAAAAAATAGGACAGGCAATTGGCGGCATGATGACTGGATGAGGGACCCACAACGCCGTCCGTACCTATATTACGAAGACATCGAGGCTCTGACGAGGCTCAAACGCGCCATCATCGTCATCATCATCACAAGGGCGACTTTGGATGATTGGTACAGAAGCAGGCCAAAATTGATTGCATTTCCTCGAAACCGTTGACGCCGATCATGATAGCTAGGACCGCCTTAGGGAATCATTTTTGCATGTTTGTTTATTGGTGGCCCATGCAGACCGTTGCGCGTGTGAATTCGCATGCCAATCCCTAAATGCCATGAGACCATAGCCTTCCTGTACACCAGCATATGAAAAGCCGCAAAGTTCTTTTTATTGATCCACGCATCCCTCAACCCAAGACCATCCATCCCAGGTGTTCCGCGTTTGTCCACACTTCGCGCCGACCCTTCTCACGTCATGAACCGCACAAAAATCGAAGACCGTCTAAATAAAGAGGAGAGTTCGTTTATGCGGCGGTGATGGCCTGGCGGACACGGGCACCGCGCTGGCGGGAGTTGAGGCGGATGTCCTCGCGACCAGCGACGGCCTCGGACTTCTGGACGACCTCATCGCCCTCGGTAAGGATGAGCTCGATGTGGCAGGGGTTGGACATGTAGGGGTTAATCTGCGATGTGCGTTAGTCGCCGAAGTTTCTGATCATCTCTCGAAGTATCGAAGGGGGAAAACATACGCGACCGTGGGCACGGTATGTGCGTCTCCGTTGCTTGGGGGCCTGGTTGACCTGGATGTGCTTGACGACAAGGTTGCCGGTGTCGAGGCCCTTTGCGTCGGCGTTGGACTCGGCGTTCTTGAGGAGGCCGAGGAGGAACTCGGCGGACTTGACGGGCCAGCGGGCCTTGGTGACGCCAAAGGCCTTGCCCTGGGCGGTGCGGCCGATGGAGCCGGCGTAGCGGCGGAAGGGAACGGCCTCCTTCTTCTCGGAGACGTTCTCGAGGAAGGTGACGGCGCGCTGGAGCTTCCAGCCGTTGATGGCCTGAGCGGTCTCGCGGGTGTTCTTGAAGGACACACGGAGGTAGGCACCGCGCGCGCGGGCCGACTTCGCGGGGGCGATCTCTTGAGCAGCGTAGCGAACCTGATGGGGGGGAACGTTGGTGTCAGTATTTTTCGAGGTATTGAAACGTTTTCCATGTTGTTCCTAGTCCTCCTCTTCATCGAAAATCACGAGTGACATAATAGAGTCACAGTCCAGTTTTCTTTTTGACATCGTGAAATTTCGACCCTCTTTCGACGAGGGGCGGGAATCGTCTCGGCAGGGGCGACAGGGTCGAAATTTCCTCGATTTCACCAACTCCTCCTCTTCGTCGACAGGAATACGGATGGGGAGCGGCGTTGCGACTTACCATCTTGATCGTTGGGTGTGGTGATGGTTTCGGGGTCGGTCGGTGGTCGGTCGTGGGCTGGCTGTCAGAGTGAGGTTAGAAGAAATTCACAACTTTCGTTGACCCTAGCCCTCCTGCGCCGGGTTGGCTCGCTTGCGGATCGGGAAACGGCAGGGGGGTCGGCCTTAGGGTTCCGCAACCCTATGGGGTAAAAAGACTGTTTTTCTCCAGCCATCATCAAAGGAAAATTGCAGGGGAAAACTGATAGGACTCACAATATGTTTGAGGAACGGCCTAGAAACTCTGCTTTGATTACTCTGGAATACGATTGCGGTCTGGTGTTGGAGACAATCTCAAGATGATATTCCAAGTGTTCTTCAATCTGTTGCAGCAGGTCAGGTACACCACCTGTTCTGACGCTCCTGCTTCCCGAGTGTGAACCCCACTTTGAAGTGGTCCATGGGTCTCGTTATCTAATCGCAACAAAAAAAAACTTGCCGGAGAGCGGCACCTCTGAAATTCCGCATTCTCCAATCACCTTGATGACCCCACAATCTTTTACCAGCTTGGCCCGTGCGTACCTCTTGAAGCTCTGAGAAAAAAAGTCCGACGAAAAATTTCAAACTCGCAGTCCAGTGTCCAGTTGTCTTAACCCGCCACCAGAGGATTAGCACCTGCGCCTCTGCCCAATTCGAACTTTTTTGCAACACGGGAACTGCCAGTCTTCTTCTTCTCCTGCAATAACAGTCCCCCGACTACCCGACCTAACATATTCAAAAGACAATGGCTCCCTTCACTCCTCGTGGCGGTAGTCGCGGCGGCGGTCGTGGTGGTTTCGGCGGCGGACGCGGTGGTGGTGACCGTGGTGGCTTCGGCGGCCGTGGTGGTGGCCGCGGAGGCTTCGGTGGTGACCGTGGCCGCGGTGGTTTCGGTGGACGCGGTGGTGGTCGTGGTAAGTTTTGAGTACTACTTTTCGCGATGCCGACGCGGAAGATGTGCTAACGAGAATCTGCAGGCGGTGGTCGCGGCGGTCCTGGAGGTGCTCGTGGCCGTGGAGGTGTCTCCAAGGGCGGCAGAGGCGGCCGTGGAGGTGCTGCTGGCGGTCAGAAGGGAGGCCAGAAGGTCATCGTGGTATGTTGTAGCATCGGCATTTCCTCGAGAAGAGGATTGTCGTTAACAAGTCGCAGGAACCCCACCGTCACGAGGGTATCTTCGTCGTCCGTGGCAAGGAGGACGCTATCGCAACCCGCAACATCGTTCCCGGAGAGTCCGTCTACGGCGAGAAGCGCGTCTCGGTCGACAACCAAACCCAGAACGAGGACGGCACCACCACAACCACCAAGATCGAGTACCGCGTGTGGAACCCCTTCCGCAGTAAGCTCGCTGCCGCCGTCATCGGTGGTCTTGAGAAGCTGTACTTCGGCCCCGGCTCCAAGGTCCTCTACCTCGGTGGTGCTTCCGGTACCTCAGTCTCCCACGTTGCCGATATCGTCGGTCCTACTGGCTTCGTTTACGCCGTCGAATTCTCTCCCCGCTCCGGTCGTGATCTGATCGGCATGGCTGCCAAGCGCACCAACGTTGTCCCCATTGTCGAGGACGCCCGCCAACCCCTCAAGTACCGCATGCTTATGCCCATGGTCGACTGCATCTTCGCCGATGTTGCCCAACCCGACCAGGCCCGTATCGTCGCCATGAACGCTCACCAATTCCTCAAGGTTGGCGGTGGCATCCTCATCTCCATCAAGGCCAACTGTATCGACAGTACTGCCCCCGCTCACAAGGTCTTCGCCATGGAGGTCGAGAAGCTGAGAGGAGAGCGCATCACCCCCAAGGAGCAGCTTACGCTAGGTTGGTACCCCTTACTATTTCGGTTTGCTATGCGAAAGGACTCCTCGCTAATGCTTCACAGAACCCTTCGAGCGTGATCATTGCCTCGTCGCTGCCGAGTACTCACGCTATGCGAAATAAATGTGTGAAGGAGGGAGAAAAAGGTATTGAATGCGTTGCGTAAAGAAGAGTGGTGGGTGAGCGGTTGAATCTGTACATTTGCGAGATTCCCACGAGATTTGACTTTTGCTTCAATGGGTACGGTCGGTCGGACTTCATCTGGACAGGCGTTAGGAATTAAGGACTGGTCTAGTTCAGAACTTGCATGTTAACCCATATAGGTATCAAAAGTCCTCCGCGGTGAAAATGACATGTTTAATGGGCTTATAGACTGGAATAGGAGTAGTTGTTCGTTGACCATTTGCTGTCTCAGACTCTTCTCGCGGTGACTGATCGCCCGTCGTGATACGCCTACTCCCACTCCGTCTGGTTCTGATGAGATTTCACTGATTCCCGCCAGTGGCTCCAGACTCGTGCAGCCCCCGCTTCATTCGATCCCATCCACCAGACCTAAGGCAAGTGCCGGCGCCCCACACATCGTCGACCCATCCTTCTGCGGCTGACCGGCCCACGACACTAATTCTGACTGCACCATCGGTTTCGTTGGCTTATCCTCCTGCTGCTGCCCACTCCCGATTCTCCACCGGTCCTCGTAGCAGCCGTACTCCACGAGGTCGCGGGCGATGTAGATGACCCGCTCCTGCTCGGGCTGCCAGTCCATCGGCTCAGCCGGCCCACCTGCGCCGACGCTGTGTGCCCACGACTCGACGGACGTGCGTTGCTCCTCCAGGAGAAACAAGATGTGGTTGCGGAAACGGTAGTTGTTGACAACGAACTCGTCCGGTTGCTGGTCGCATCTGGTTTCTTTGGTGTGGTATTTGGGGGGTCTGGAGATCACGTTCCTTCGCTCGAGCCCAGACTGTTGGCGTCTTGTTGCAGTATCGGTGTAGTCGCCCTTGCGGTTCGGTGATGTGGTTCTGATGACGAGAGAGGTGTTGGGTAACGCTGGGGGCGTGGGGAGCACGATTTGATCGCCGTCTGTGTCTGATTTAGCTTCGAAGTGGCGGGAATATTCGTTGCTATGTCGGTAGCGTCTAGGGGACCGGGAAGAGTCGTGCAAAGGTCGATGTCTCCCTGTTGCATTGTCGGCGTCTTTTCGCGAACGGCGACGGACCTTGGTGACGGGGTTTACTCCTGTGAGACTAAAGTCTGGCTCTAGGCTTGCGTGCCTGTGTTTGGGGGATCGTTTTGACGACCTGTGTCTTCGTGGCATTGTGGCCCGGTGAAGCGGTCAGATTTTTCTGGGCGTGATGTCCAAGACGGATATGAAGATACTATTGTGGAAGATGCGCGGGCTGAGATCAGCCATCTGGGGGGGGCTTCGAGAGTGCTCAAACCTCGACCGTCCGCAGACTACGGGTGTTCGAGTGAAGTATCGCTGATGAAGTCCTCTTGGACTTTATCTTGAGTGTCTTCACAAGCTTCGCTCGCGCGTTTTATGGCCGTCGACATCTTTCGATGATTAAACAAAAATAGAACTGCCCAGAGCCTACATCCTGCCGATAGAAGGACCGAGCTTCTAGAAGCCAAGGAGTAGAGACTTCATGGTGCGATGGACAATCTACTGGAAGGTGTCTATCGAGGCCGCCCTCGTTTGATCTCGAAACCGAACAATGAGACAACGTCGAACCTCACAAAGATTCGTCAGTGCTGATGAAGGCTCCTCTCTGGTCGTAAAGGTTCGGGAGAACAGGTCATTTCTACCCTCTTCCACCAAAGGCCGCAAAGAAACGGTACCTTGTCGATTCGGTGGTCGTGGATGAGACCTATGGCGCTGATGGAACAAAGACCACTCCGTCATTTCGAATCATCAAGGGGGAAATTTCGAGCAGCTATCACCTTATTAGATAGTCTGTTGGGCGTACTTCGAGTTTGGATGTAGCTCAGACCCGGTGACTGTAGATCGGCGTTGTGAGTAGAAAATATTTTTATCATCTTTTCCCTATGCCTTTACATTGGAAACATATAAGTTTGGTATTTTCCACCATCACTTACTGCCCAGTAAAGCCAAAAGATTTGACAAATGTGAGTGCTTTTTGCCTTTGCTTTTGCAGAACTTCGCCGTTGTCGGAGATATTGATCACGACTTTCGCAGCGAGCGTTGCAGCACAAGCGACGCATAATCCGACCATCACGGCACTACCAACTCATTCCTCTCTGGTCAACATTTACCGACAAAATACCGAGGTTCATTAGGAATCATGCGTCCCTGAGAAGTTTGTATGCGGCTGACTCAGAAGACCCGGTAGCGTTGGATGAAGTTGTAAACGAACCAAACGGCCTACACGTCCGAGATGAGGTGTCAGGCTTCTTGTTTGGCCTTTTTCGTCACTTTTTCTCATACAGCGAACGAAATTGTCCATCTCGTATATCTGATTCGGACGAGTCTAATCAACCAAACCATGCCTCTATCTTAGTCACACATCAGTGGTAATGGTCCGAACGCCAAGCTGCGTTGTCCTGGAAGCTGTTGGGTGTTACGGGACGGCAAGCCGAAGAAACTCATAATAGCCTGTATTACTACAAGATGCACCTTGAGACTTGTCTTGATAAGACACACCTAATAACTTGATGCTCTTCGCCGCAGTGTGATGACAGCGGTCCGCCTGGGGTGGATCCGGCTTATTTTGTATCCCTTCAACCGGCCTTGTTCTATCTAGCCTCTTTCAGTAACTATTCCTGTCTGTCCCGCGTGTCTGCATCAGAATCAAGGCTGGATTGTGCCCCAGAAACATACCGATTCAGCTTGCGTCTATCGAATTGTTCGGAGGAATAGTCAATTTTCGTGATGTTGCCGTGGTGGCGTACATCCCTGACGAAAGACGGCTCTCCTGCTGGAAAAGAACCGCTAAGTCTATTACCCCGGACCCTAGCGCTGTCAAGAAGCGGCACGTTAATTACCCACGCCCAAAGAGGCAGCTGGCTCGGGTGTCTTGCACTCCTATGACGGTTGTTTCCAGGGTCCGGCCAGGAGAAATAACATGATACGTGGCTGTGTACGGACATTCTCGCAAGAGATGAAGCAAGAGTCTATCATACCCCGCATGCCTGGCGAGATGGTGGCTCTGGAGACCGCTTCTCTCTAAGGATCAAGCGATGCCTTCTTTTTGCCATTACACGTAGGTTGTTGGCTGGGCCCAGAGTGGTCGCGGACAAGGACGAGGGTGGTTGCTGCGAGCGAAGGCCTAGACCGGGCGCGGGTAGGGACAAATCGCCATGAGACGATAGAGATGACTACGAAGTATTTCAAAAATGGGATATGCTCGAGAATCCCGGCTCGGAGGGCGTCGACAACATCTCCCCCGCCCGAAGTGACAGGGGAAAATCCCCTACGCTGCGTTGTGGCGGTTCACAGAGGATTAGCTCCTACTGATCACGCAGATTACCTATCGAAAGCAGACCGTTAGAGCAGAAGACTTTGAGGTTGTCGAAAGAGGGGTGGTATGCATTTTGTTACTAGCGTGGTCTGGACTTGCTTTCATTGCTCGTACCACAGCAAATGAGGGGTTTGAGACCGTAAGCATTATTGGAAAAAAAAAAACCCAGGGCCCGATGCTTTATCAAGGCAATCAGATTCAAAGATCCGTCGCCCTGACGTGGCGGGTAGTTTACCACCAATCTATTAGAGTTCGGTCACCTGGCACCCACAAAAAGCCAAGATGAGACCTGGTCGAGAAGCCCTTGGGCTTACGGCAAAAGTGTTGATTCCGGGGTTATGGCCAGCTAGGACAACGATCCGAAGCCCGCCCGGCATAACAACTTGTGTGTGCCGCTATCAATGAAACGCAATTCTCTCCCTCTGGAGACAACGGGCCGCCAGTACCAGGACGTCGGATCCAAAGGGAACCTGGTTCGGTGCCATCAGTGGCGAGCAGCCGCAGGCGAGGCGACACATCTCTTGTCTACCTCATGTTTCATTGAAAGGTTTCTTGCAGAGGTCATAGATTAAGGAGCTGGTTAATTCTTGATTAGCTATCCGTACAGTCAATTCTGGCACCGCGGATCGAGGCTGCCCAACGACAGGCCCAAAGAGAGATGGGCAAGCAGCGCGCAGAGGCGCGGCATAACCTGGTAAATTAGGCTGTTGAAGGAAGACATGCAGGGCCAAATTTTCCACCTTGGACTAGGCCTTACAGATGGGGACACCCGCGTGTTGGCTTTTCCGTGGATGGACCTTTGGAGGGACGGCGTGTTTTGACTTGGAAAGCTTGTGGTTGCCATCTCCCACAAGAGATACCTACCACCCGGAGGAGGACCCCACTTTCCCCGCTGGGGACAGGCACCTGGGACTCGCTGGGGGCCTGCCCTGGGTCCTGGGGTCGGGAGTGGCTGGTGCTGTGTTGGATAAATGCGGGTCCTGGCCCCATCTGTAATGTCACCACCCTTCATTGTCGTGACCAGAAACCTTCTCTTTGGCTCCTGAGGTGGCCTCCTGCTGTTCGCTTCGGTCATCCAACCAACCAATGGAAGTTCATGTTGGGGCCTGCACTGGAGTTCTGCAGAGCACGACACAGTACCTTAGAGTCTCCTCCCCCAGACTTCGCCGTCTTCATGCATTTCAAGCTTCCTGTCCTCCGGGCTTTGGCAGGCCTCGTAGCTAATCAGCGCTCGTTCAGGACCTCCAACAGACACCTCGGTACGGCAGTACTATCTCCTCTGGGCTTTCAAACGGCGGCACAGCTTGTGCCTAAACTGTTAGGTGGATGTCTGAAACTGCAGTCGGTCCTACTGGATCGAATCTTCGCCACCGAGGCCCAACTCACCACCGCTTGATCTCGTTTCGTCCCGTCCAACAAGTCATTCGAACATCCATCCCCCACAGATGCATGTCTGGCGTGTGGCTTGGCATCGAGCAGTCGGTACTGCGGTTTTGCAGACGGCATGGCGCTGGAAGGTCTCGCTCTGTCTCATCTCAAACTCACAGCAGACAATACTCCAGGCGACATCACGCCGCCGACGACTTCGTCTTAGTTCCAACCCTGTCCACGAACACCCGTTCGCCGTCAGCTTGGAGACATCGTTGATCGTGGCGCCATCCACGTGTTCGAAATTTGCATAGTGCCGTCAGCCGGTCTAGGAGATGTTGGATCAAAGCACATTTCAGCACATTCGACGACAGCTCAAGTCACTGTGGCTGGCCATCAATCTATTTTCATCCCAATAATGATGTCCTTTGTCGGCCCTACGCCATACAGCGACTGCACATTGACCGTTGTGTCCCGAAACGGAATGGGTATTCCATACCGAGGTCAGAGAGCAAGTTTTGTTCATTTGATGTTCGAGATGGTCGCTGTGTCACCACCACATCTGACGGTACGGTGAGGCAACGTGGACGTCAGTCTTGACTAGCTGCCGCTATCTACAGCGTGGCAATGCTCTAGATTGGATGGCTCTGCACGGAACCCTGCATCAAAGCATCAGCGCTCACGGCCCGTTTCCTTCAGCACCATCAGAGGGTTGCAGAATGAGACCTTACTGCGGCTTGAGCATTTCGTGAAAAGGAAGGCCGACATTTGAGTTTCAATTTCCTCGAGTCGTGGTCCAGATCGTTTTACCATAACTATCTACCCTGCTAGTGTTGATGGAGTCAGCAAACACGAGCTGCCCTTGGTTCAAAGACGACATATCTAAATTACAGCCCTCGATCCCTGCCTTGCGGTGGCTTGACAATGGTTTCACCAGGAGAATAGAAGTCGATGGTTCCCCGAGACTCATCGGTAGCGGCAGGCCAGGAGGTGCCTGGAAGCCAGACAGCGTGGAGTTTGGTACCGTGGTACTCTCCCGCTGACCATCCCGCCACCGCCTTGACCATAGTTTGCATGTCCAAGCTCCCCGAGAAAACAGAACATTTCGGCCTGGCTTGCATGGCTGACGAGATTAATTGGGATGACAGACTACGAACTCAACGCCAGCTCAGGGGTATCTGAAAACCAAGAGGAGGCCATGCGGTGAGGGAGGATGGTGACGGCCATCAGTCAGAAAGTTCGGAAACTGAAGGCAATTTCGTACGACAAATACGGCCACTGCGGAATGCCTGCAATGCAACTTGACAGCCAACGAACGGAGAACTTTGGCCCAGGGTAGCCTTGTAACGGTGCTGCTGGAGGAATTGACTGGGGCCACCCTGGCGTCCCCAGGTTCGTCCGACCCCGCGCCAAGCTGGCTGTGGACCCACATGCGGCGAGCTAAGGCAAGTCCTTCACTTGGCCTGTTCCGGCTTCGACAACCATCCCTCCTCCTAACCCCCCTTCAGGCTTCACGCGGACATGGGGACCACACCAAATCTCCAGCAATTGCCAAGTTTCTTTGGCGGCTTCTCTCCCGCTTTCTAACTAAGAGGGTACTAACGTACTCACCGCGCCCCGTCCCAACATGGAACATGGTCTCGACAGCGTCCTGGCAAATCCGGCCCTACACAACCCCTGCTACAAGCCATGCGACGGCCTAGGGCCTACGGCGCCCCGAAGAGTTGCTGACTCGCTCTCTTCCTCTTTTCTTACATTTTACTGCAGTTGCCACCAACTTTCGTCCCGTCTCCTACGTCGTTTCCGGACCAATTTGATTATTGTTTCTTGACAGGTCGGCTTCTGGATTCTGGTTCAGCACATCCGCTTGTGCTCTTCTACAGACCATCCCGGTCAGGAGTCTGCATAGCGTCTTGGTAGGAAGTCGACATATTGTACCGTCCCTATTACGCTGGGCAACGCCTCATGAACCCGCTGCTCGTCGGAACCATCACCACTTTTCGTTGGCTGGGATAAGTTGGTGAGGGAGGTCTGCGTACTTGAACGACTGGCCGTCCACCACCTCTAGAAACCGACTTGCAACATTTCGAGCAAGAACGACAACCACTGCGTCGGCAATCACTTCCATTAGTTCAAGCCATTATTGGCGGGCTTTGACCTATACATCAATCCGACGTTATTTCGAGTTTTACAAGGCGACCCGGCTACACAACGGGTCTCTGCCGGTTCCATCTACCACTACCAGCACCATGGACACACCTGAAGAGAAGGCCAATTTGGACAAAGGAGACCTCGACCTTCTCAGTATCATAGAACGGACCTGCTCGGTCTTCTCGCTGCTGGGATGTGTCTTCATCATCGTCACGTTTTGCTCGTCTAGAGCGTTTCACAAGCCCATCAACCGGCTTGTATTCTTTGCTTCCTTTGGCAACATGATGACGAACGTCGGAACGCTCATGGCGAGGTCATATATCGGCTCTCCGGACTCACCAGGCTGCCAGCTTCAGGCATTTCTCGTTCAAATGTAGGTACATCGAACCCCCAACTGACTTGCAACTAACGTAACGTAGGTTCATGCCGGCTGATGCGTTTTGGACGCTCACTATGGCCATCAATGTCTACCTGACTTTTTACTACAAGTTCGACGCTGAAAGGTTACGGAGAATGGAGATACCGTATCTCGTATGCTGTTACGGCATCCCCTTCATCCCTGCCCTCGTCTACGTCTTTGTTAGGAACCGCAACGGGCTGAGGGTCTACGGAAATGCGACATTATGGTGCTGGGTCAGGTCCCAATGGGAGATTTGGCGTATTCTCACATTTTACGGACCTGTCTGGTGAGCTCATTTCTGACTTGACGTGGCCTTTGCTAACTTCCCAGGATCGCGATATTGATCACTTTCTTCATTTACATCCGCGCGGGACGAGAAATTTACCAAAAACGCAAGCAGCTTCGGAATTTCAGCTCCTCGGACCACGATCCAATGAACTCGTACCACGACGTTCTCACGTCGATGAAGACAACTGAAGTTTACGTCACTTCGGAAGCGATGATGGAGCCCCAAGGCTCTATTGGTCTTGCAGCCGTGGGAAGACGTGGATCGGAAGCTGGGCCTGTTCCACGGGTGCCCAATGCCGCATACTCTGTTAGCATTTCTGCCAACCACCACCACCGCAATGAATTACAGGTTGAAGCGGCCGCCCCACCTGCCGAAAGTAGCACAGTAGATATCGCCGCTCAGCGCCCGATGAACTCTGCCCGAAGGCGCAACTACGAGCTCAACAACGCGGCTTGGTCTTATACAAAGTGTTCGATTCTGTTTTTCACAGTCATATTGATCACCTGGGTCCCGTCAAGCGCCAATCGCGTTTACTCGGTAATTCATGCAGGGGAGTCTTCTACGCCGCTAGAATTCATGAGCGCCTTTGTTCTCCCTCTTCAGGGCTTCTGGAATGCGCTCATCTACGTGGTGACCTCCTGGAAGGCTTGCAAGACGTTGTGGACTGACATCAAATATGCGTCTCGGCGGCCAGACGTGACGGAAATAGTGGGCAGCTTCCGGCACAGCGACCAATTCAAGATCCTGAGCCGGAATCACAGAACAAAGAACTACGACGGCGAAAGCATAACGGGGCTTACGAATAGCCGACCGACCTCGAATGAACAGGCATCGCGGTCGTAGTGTATGATGGAGAAGCGCACTTGTAACGATAGCGAAACGTTTTCTTGTACATGATACCCTGAAGCCATGTTGTTTTTTTGGGAGGCACTGTCGCGGAGGCTGGTTTTTTTTCTTTCTTTTTTTTTGTGATGATTTCTGGGGAGCTTTTATCGATTGCGGCGGCATACCCCAGCTTGAGAATTCCAATGATCATTTTCTGCCATAATTCTTGGTTGTAGATAGCAGCATTCACCGTGTATTTGTCATTTCAAAAGGCTCCGAGAAAGTTTTCGCCATGTGAAATCTGCTTGATCCAATATATAGCGCCCATTGGCAGACCTAACGTACTTAGCCTACAATACAATACAAAGACGCGGTTGGGGAACGGCGCGAAAGAGGGCTGACGTTTCAAAGACAGAGAGAGAGAGAAAAAACGCATCAGCTTCCACGTGCCGTCCCAAGACAAAGATGGGTTCCTGCATTTTTTTCGACGGCGCGTTCCTTTCGGGAGTCTAAGTCTGCACTTTCCTCCTCTCGTCTAGTCTCGTCTGGTCTCATCTCAGTCTCCGGCGCGCAGTAGCCATGCCGTGTAAGTGGAGTGCCGTGTGCCCTGGGCTCCACCGCAGAGCAAAGTAAGCCGTTCGGCCAAAACACCAGTTGACGCCGATAGGAATCGAACCCAACTTAACCTACTAAGCGTACCCCCGCTTCACACGAGAGCGTCATGATCGGCACTCAACGGTCCGTGAGTAAAATCATCCCTACGCACGTTTCTCGTGGCGGTGATTGGGCGAGTATGCCCGCAGCGCAATGCTGACAAAGGAAATGCCTGGGCAAAGACAACTGCAACGATTAAGGGGGGAAGGGTGACGCAAGAGCAAACAAGTCGTGGTCCCTCTGACACGCCGCACCTCCTCACCTATGCCATTTGATTGTGCGGAAGGCTGCAAGGACGCGGCTTGTCTGTGACAGGCTTCTACCATGCCTTTGCCTCCGTTTTAGTGTCCTGTGTTACAGTCGTCTGGGTATGCTGTTGGTACCGGTGGCTGGCTGGATTTTTCAGGGGCATTCCTCTTGATCCTGGCCGAAGACTGTGTAGGTACGCGGGGTGGGGGGTAATTCCAGTCAGAGCTGACTATTTGAGTTCGACTGTGCTGCTGATGGACATGTTGATAGGTTGCAAACCCTGGACAGAGTCAGTCAGTGAGAAAGATAGTGGTGAGTTCACGAGTCGCCCCTATTTCTCCGGGACGAAGTCTAGTCGGGGTTTGCAGGGAGTGTGGAGCGTCCGAGTGAAGGTATTCGCATCGGCGCACCTACTCTCCCAGCCCAGTGGGTTTCTGGAGAACTTAAGATGGCCCAATCCCACAATGCCAACTTGGGGGGAAACTTGGCGACCCCATGCAGGGGCATACAGGGAAGTGGTTTGTCGCTGACAATGGCAGACGGATGAACAAAGACGATGAGGTATCGATACGTCGGGCGGAGCCAAGCTTCCTCCCCCGAATCTTGGCCTAATGCAGACAAACTCAAGCTTTTTTTTTTTGAGGGTGGGGGGAAACATCTGCCCTGGCCGCTTGTTGCACTACGGAGGCTTTCATCTTTATCATGGGTTCGCAACACTACGAATTCTGCGAGCACATTGGCAAGAAGCTGTTCTAGCTTTGGGATGTTGGGTCTAATCGTCCGCCTCTTCTGCTCTGATCAGTGGCAACGACTTGACAGACATTGATTTCCATGTCATCCTGTGCCTCAATGGGACTTTTCTCCTGCACAATTATGGGCTTGTTAGGTCGACCGTCGAGAAATACCCAGAAAATAAAAGGGCCAACAACGAAATGCCACATCGAGAATCTGACCCTCATCGAGAGCGACTATTGGACCCAACAGGCCTGCCAGCAATCAAAGTCCCGGCGAAACTTTTAGGGCACTCCCTGTTAAACCTCCTGACGATCCCGTTTCGTCCACCGTCATGTCATGGTTGCTTTTCGGCGTGTTTGATTTAGGATCTGGGATTACCCGATTCACCCGATTTTGACCGCGTGTGTACATACCTATCAAGCTAGGTACGGATACGATCGGACATATGACGTGCTCCTTTTTCCCGTACTTGCAGGCCGAGCATCCGGACTGGCCCACGCGTTTAACGCAAGGCAGGAGTGGCACGTCAGTGCCTGGTCGAACCCCTTGCATTGCCCGCTGTCAGCATATGGCCGAACTTTGTCGAAATCTGCTAGGTATTGCTTCTCGTGGATAATGACGATGCGACTGAAGTATGCTATGGGGCTAGGCCTGTTGGGAAATCTGCATGGATTTGCCGCCTGCAGCATACAGTAAAGGCAGCCGCGGACCGCGGTCAAAATACCCATCACAAGATGCAGATAGTTCCAGTCTTCAGAGACAGCCAGCTCGGGTGAAATGAAGTGGTCGAGTGATTTTCTGTCTCCCGAAGCAATGTCGGCTACCCATCAAGTCGAGTCAAATCAGCCTGGCCGTATTCCTATCACTCGGCACTCCCGTCCCTCATCTCGACGTAGACAAGGTATGATATGTAGGCGTTCTTCAACGGCAATGGCTTCAACTGCCTGGATGGGATTCCCTCAGCAAGCCTTGTTTCGTAACAATAAAGCTGAGGCGTGATGGCCGTAAGTCTTCCTTGCATTGGTGTGCGCCAGGAGTCAAAGCGCGGAAGGATTTGGGACGGCGGGTACATACCGTCTCTTGGAGATGAGGCTTCCCAACGTCTTGGAATAGACGGTACGAGGGCACCTCTAAAGCAGGACTGGAATAGAGAAGGGTATGGATAATCGAGCCATGAACATACCAAGATACTCTAGGCCGTATGAGTCATTCTAAAATTCATCTTATTCTGGCGGATGAAATGCATATTGTGTGAGAACTTCTCAATCTCTATGTAGCCTTTTATGTCAAGGGATATTGATGGAAAGTGTCACGAGATGGGACTTCATGACTCTGTTGTGTTATAGCGGTAAGAACTACGCTGGTTACAGACTACAACGACTCCACGGTACTCCGCAACCTCTGCATTTTCTGGGGATGGTACCTTGTCCAGGTTGGCAACTTCTCCAGCTTCAAAGGTCGACGGCCGTCATGGTCCACGACGAGTAGAGTAAGTTCAGAACCTTGCCACGATGTAGAATTTCTACCAAATGGTCGCAAATCAGTCGCACATAACATAAAAATGCTTGTGTAGAAAATAAATGTCAACTTGACCCGAAACAGCGTGTCTCGACAAACAATAGAGCGCTTCTCTCCAACCGATTCCGCAAAGGACAGACATCTTATCCCGTATCAAAAAAACAAAAACAAAAAAAATCCCCCTCCATATTATTTCCCTAGCCCCCTTGCACACTGGATATGATGCTGTTGGCGACTCTGGCGGTGATATCAGTCGCGCTCTACATCGGAGCCGGCGCAACACTCATGAGCTGGGAAGAAGACGAATTCACCGTAACGAACGATACAGTCGCGTGGAAAGCTGAAGTCAAACTAGGTTCAAGGTACTTTGATCCCTCCCGAAACTTCTCCAAGTCTGATAAGACTTTTTGCTCATGTAGTGGAAAGCCTACAACCAAGTGCCATATCAAATGTGCTTGTAACGACAAGATCCCACCGAGGCTGCCTGAAAAATTTCCAACAAAGAGACATTTAGTTCGAGGAAGAAGGGAAGAAAAACTGTATCCTTATCGTTGTTTCACAGAAACAGGATTCAAATTCTTCCGCAATGTGCAAAAAATGTGTGGATAGTGTGGGGGAATATGGCTCGGATCAGTCACCAAATGGCGGTTCCTCGGAATCCAGGTTTCCATCTTCGTGGAACCATGTCAAGATGAGATTCCCTAGACATGAAAGGCTGGGAGATGCTGGAAATCATCTGCCCGACTGATCCGAACTCGTCAGAAACATGTCATGGACTCCACAGCCAAAGATAAACCAAACACCTACGTTCTTCTTTCTCCTCTTCCGATCTGGAAGGTTCGAATTCAAATCCAGGTTCTCGCGTCATGCATTTAATTTGGCCGAACGCGCTGTGAAAGCTTCCGGATCCTCATCCTCTGCACTCACAAATTTACCATCATCAAAGGTTGGTAAATCACCTCTATAGGTAAATATCGACTAGAAATTGATTTTACCATGATGGCACTTTGTTCCATTCTGTGTAACTCTGCCGCCGACATATTCCGACAGCTAATTCCAACGTGTAATGGCAGCGTAGTCCTCCGTAACGCTGCGGGATTATCCGACCCTTCAGGAGTCCCAAGGAGCCCGATAAATGAAAACACCGCGGCATACATAGAAATCTACACCGTGTCCTGTTGGATCCGTTCCCAAGCCAATATGTAAAGCAAGAGGCTCTCTCGGCCATCCAGGGGGGGTATTGTGAAAGAAATTTGGCCTCCAACGCCGTGCCGAGGAGACAGTCTCTGCTCCCTCCGAGTGACAAAAACATATCATACCATCCATCCGTTTGTGATTCGCGAGAAAACCAATTTGTTTCCTGAAAGTGCGACTGTCGTCACGCTTCCTTGACTGCCTCGATGATGCTGTACTCCCATGCCGTCTTAAGCTGCTCGCACTCCTCAACGATTCTGGCTTTCTCCCACCACCACTGATCTGCGGTGATGTATTGTCCCCATACTTCCCTCCAGAGCATACGACCGACAATACTGCGAAGCTCCTGCTTGACAGCCCTATCTGCAAGCTGCGCGGCATCGGTCGTAGCTGTGTCTGGCCTATCTGTTGGTGGCATGGCAGGAAATCTCACAGTGGTGATGGTACTGCCTTCAGCACGGAGGGAGGCGTCTGCCAACCAAAGAGGGAAGAGCTTGCTTGGGTTCATGCAGCGGAAGTTCTTCTCAAGATTGAAGATGAGGTTTTCCTCAATCCACGATCGCATTAGAGGGCCTAAGGTGCTCGTAACTGGTAGAGGATCGATCAACGTCAGGTGGAAGGTGCCACCGGCAGCGAGACACCGGTGAACATTCTTGAGGAGACTGGGAACTTCAGGTGATGGCAGAAGCGCCGGAAGTGCCAACGAGTAGACGACGCCAAAAAGAGACGGGGCCACTGGGAAGGCCGACGGTGAAATGGCCGGCACATTGACCGGGTGGATATTTGGAAAGAGTGTGTGAGACAGCGGCAACGAAGAAAGATGGTAGACTTGCTTATTGAAGTGGATGGCGGCTAGGTATGATGTGGTCGCTGTACAAGTTAGTCGGAATGATCAAAACCTGAGTAAGCTTCCACTTACCCTGAGTCTCGTAAAGCGCGAGGACCTTCTTCGCCTTGGCCGGAGTAATCTTGTTGGGGTGAGCCCTCGCTTGGTCCACCTCCGCCGGCTTATCCATGTTGTGCAAAGAAGAAAGCATCCATCTCTTCTTTTCCATCTCCAGCTCCTTGTAGAGGCTGGCGTCAGTGGTCTCGCCCCAGACCTCTTTCAGCCGCAAAAGGCGGATGCTGTGGCTTGCAGCGGCCATCCGCCTGATTTCACGCTGCATCCCATTAAGATCCATGGACATTGCAAATGCGGCCTCGAGCTCCGGTGCTTCTTCAACAACCGCCTCAATCATTGGCGTTCGCACTTCCGGTGGTGGACCGCAATCCCACGCATCTGGCGGTCTCCAGGAGTCCGGGTTATTGGGCTTAAATGCCATCGACCATGAAGGAACCCGTCGTAATGAGCGCTGCGGGCTAGGCTGGCCAGGCAATAAATTGACAGGCGAATCAAGCATAGCCGGGGAGATCATGGCTGGTGCCGCGGGCCTAGGTCGTGTTAGCGACAATGCTGGTGGGAGACATCATGAAGTACTGACTGTGGCGTTGGAGAACGTGGAGGCGTTGGGGGTTCCTCCTTAACCGGTTCAGCTGTGATGGTTATATGCGAGATCATGCCTGCGATGTCATTTTCTATCGTCCGAGGCAGGATAGTGACCTCAGTGCTTTTAGTAATAAATGAAGTTGGGCCGAGTGTCTGGACGTAATGCTCTCTCTTTGCCGACGTCGACTCGGCCACCGACGTGTTGCATGGGGATGTCGGACCACCTAGAGAGGAGTCTGTCCACTTAGAGAAAACAGAGTCTAGGAAGCCTGAATATCAGTGAGCTGTGGCAAGTTTGTGGAAATGGGCTAGTCTACCTCTATTGGATGAAATTGGTGAGTTCTGTTGTGACTCGACAGAATGTTGCTCTGGCGGCACATACGTGCGATCGACCGTGGTGACCGGGCTACATGGGAGCTCCGTGGGTAGTGGCGGTGGCTCCGAGACAGCCGACAACAGTGAGCCTCTGAATGTGCTGTCGATGCTCGGGGGTTTGAGAGCGTGGCCTGTGGACGTTTTGGCGCTCGATGGTGTCAGTGTCCTCTTAAGACTCCTGGATCCAAAGAAGCTGAATGGTTTGTTGTCGGACGACGAAGAGCTGCGAGTAGACATGGAGCTCCTAGACGCCCTGGTTTTGTCCTTGTGCTCACGCTCAACTGCTTTCCTCTCGCGGTGTTCCTTCCTAGACTCCCTGTCGGGGTCCGTCCACACGACTTCCCACATTGTGAGCCGTTTCTCGTCGGTCCTAACAAGACTTGTACGTTGTTGTTAGGAACCGAGTGGCTAGAGAGACGTTAGGGATGCTGGATATATACGGCCAGTCGTCTTTGGTGCAGGTCGAGACGCAAAACTGTGAGCTTGGTCCGGCCGATCAATTGCACGCCCGAAATTCAGAAAACGGCGTGTTGTTGAATGGTCAGACCTCGTGGATGCCCGAGGACGTAGTTCGTCCGATGATTTGTGTCGTACGAGTGAGTGATGATGAGGTTAAGATACAGTTGCGGTCGGCGATAGGAAGTCGCAAAGGTGAAAGGTTAAACAGCTGCGATGACCGACAGGCTGAACCATCGAGGAGAGCCGGTGGAGTTTGAATAGGTTGAGAGATGCAAGAAACCGAATTGACGAGAGCGCCGTCCCGAGGTGAGGGAGGGTTTGACAAGGTCAAAAGGGAAGCCGTCGTCTGCAGGTGTTGTTGCGTGAAGGTTAAAGGTGGTGGTTGAGAAGATACGGAGGGGGGAAAAAAGGGCAGTCACGATACAGCGACAACAAATAGGTAGGTGCAGCTCTGGTTGAGAAAAGCGCTAGTGTATCAGGAGGAACACGCGAATCCTGTAACAATTGAAAGGCAGACGATGTGTAGAAGAAGCCGATGGAAGGAAGGACCGACTGGAGACGAGGACGCAGAGATGCGGTATCCAATGCGGGCTGCAGATGGCAGATGGCAGATGGCAGTTAATGATTGACGTGTGCGAGTGTCACTTCCGGTTGTCGTCGTGCTTGTGAGGCAGCTGCAGCAGGTTCGATACGCGCCGCAGATGTGAATGTAACGTGAGGGTTGACAACTCTAGGTCGAGATCCGGTGCGGCCGACGGCAACAAGTCTAGTGCGCAACCTAGGTATGGGCCAGTCTCTCGGTACTTGATCAAGAAGTGCAATGACGGAGGGGGAGGGATGCAAGAGCTGGAAGACTGCGTCAGAGGAGTGGGTGGCCCGTTCCGAGAGATTGTATTTGTACCAAAGGGTAATTGCTTTCTGTTCCCAACAGAGACCGGGTTCGACAGCGTGTGATCGTGCGCATCGGTCTGGTTATGTACCGTGCCAAAATCAGGATCAGGACGCCAGTTGCTGCTGGGCAAGCAGGTCCAGTTGGTTAGCAAGCCGACTCGGGGGTCGATCCAGCTCCAGTATGAATTTGTGCTCCCCGGCTCGTCCACATATCGAATTGGGACTAACACAACCGACTTCCCTCAAACCCCCTTGGCCTTGACTCCAGCTACCCTCTCAATCTCGCCGATAGCCCATGCAGTCAATCTGAGATTTTGTGGCGTCCTGCCGGTCATGGCCCTGGTCGCCCATCCATCTGGTTTAGAATCATTGGATATTGATCGGCAAGTGTTTTTCATTGTCTCAATCCGTCCTGCTCCGCGTTGCTTATTCCTCGGCCCCCAGACAAGGGCGTCCTAACCGGCATCGTCAATTCGCCGCTGCTCACAGACTGAGGTGACTGTGTGCCCGGACTGTCAGTTGCACCAAGCACAGCAGCGGCGACTTGTGGAAGCCAACGTCGACGGGACGCAATGCGCCGTGCCACATTGGTGGAGGAAAATTGAAATGATATACCCTTCTTCATGAACCATTCTGAATCGTCAACGGGTTCTGCATTCTCAAACAGCAGAATTCCAATGCCCGGCCTCCCTCTAATCCACGCACGTTGCGACCCTCATTCTTGGCTCGTATGGAACGCAAAAGGGCTGGGAGACAAGGCCGCGCCCTGCCCTGCCGCATACAATAACGATGGCCCCCGTGGAAGCTTTCAGAGAAAGGGTCGGCGCGAAGCTTACGTTGCCGGCCACATGGCAAAACACATCCTATCCTTGGGGCTTTGGGCTATCGATTGGTGGGAGCTAGCCGTATCTTTGGAATCCAAATCGACTGGTGCATACCACTCATGCTGGACGGAACCGAGCTAGCCATGAAATGGAGCATCGGGGCCGTGTTTGCTCCGTCCTTACAAAGTGCCCTCGCACCATTGAAGACAGCTGCACGCTGCCTCCTCGTCCCAAGGTGGTGCTCCTTTCGATCCGCAGCGCAGCAGCAAGACCGGCGGAGAGGCTGTCGCACAGAATCTCCTTACGAGTCCATGACAGACACGGTCGTGTTGTCTTCAGCTGTCAACTCTGCAGTCTGGCGGTTCTATAGGTCGCCGTCCCAGCAGACCGTTTTGCGGGAGGCATCGGTCGATGTCGTCCGGAGAAACCATGATCCCAGCGAGAACGGGGGATCCGGGTGATATGGTGGTATTGCAGCCTACACAGTATTACCCGCTCGAAGCGGATTCCAGAGACTCGGACCGGCAGACCGCTTGTTGGGAGATAATGATGTGTGATGGGGTCGAGGGGCCCTTGGTCTGGGCAACGTCTACACTGAGCAGGGGTCACAAAAGTGGCTAACTGTGAAGCCACAGTGGTGGCATCGCAGTCCATTGTGTGCTGTTGGCGTCGGAAGCCTCGCAAGAGTGAGATGGAGTGCAAGGCAGGGTAAGAGGGGAACCGGGATGTCGTCTGCAAGGCGAGAGAGTTGGGATCACAGAATGGATTCAGGGCGGAGGGTGGATCTGCAGGGAGACCACGACCCGGGGCAGGGCCACCCCTGAGCTCTACGAGATCTAGTCCGTCTTGGGGGATGGAATGGTTCGTGAGTGGTCGTGTTCCAGATTCCCACTGCAGCGGCGCCGCTAGGGGGGCCGTGTCAGGGGACTGCAGTCTGCGGGGCACGTCCTGGCGGCCGTAAATATCGGCTAGTGGCCAGGGACCAGTCACAGCCCAGCGATGCATCGTCCAGCCAAGCCCAGCAAGCCCAGACGCGCCGCGGAGCGATCAATGCCACCCTCCACTGGCCGCTTCGCGGCTCACTAGGTCAGTTTAAGCAAGTTTGCCAACCAACGACAATAGGAAGCAAACATGCTTCCTTTTTCTTATTCCAACAAAGGCCAATCCAAACGAAGTCTCAAAGAAGGTCCAAACTCCATTCCAGTCAGAGGGCCTTTGCAGTCCCTTTTCCATTCATGCCATTGAAAAGAGTTTCTCGAGCCATCTCTAGATGCGGCACACCCTCCCCCCCTCCCCACCCCCAACGTTACCGAACGACAAACAAAACGCTACCAACTCAAAATTGCCAACGGGCTTTACCGCAAACATGTCCCAACATCTCCTAACGGCCAACCCGAGAGGAATCGGACCACGGTAGCTCCATTCCAGCGAGCGCGGGGCACCTCAAGCACGTGGTTTGGTTGGGATGCAATGAGCGTGGCCTTGGACCGACATTTAACTCTCCGTTATGCTGAGCAACAAAGAAGCGAGCGAGCGAGGAAAAGAGCGGGTTTTGTAGCAGTGCATGACGCGTAGGCAAGGTACGACGTGCGTATGTCTGAGTCTTCTGATAGCCGACCAGTGAAGAGGCCCTCATGTCAGACCGATGACGGCTGTAGGACGCGCGAGGTCAGCCGCGAGAGCAAACAGCTAGACAATGGTCAGCAGGGGCTGACGCGAGAGCAGAACATTGCCACAAGCTCAATTTCGGTAGAAGGACGAATTTCCCGCACATGATGCAAAGTACCGGTGGCCGACCTTGGCGGTCCTATCAAGGAGCTTCGAGACATGTCTCGCTTGCCAAGGTCTACACTGCAGCGGCTGCCTACAGGCTCGAAATTGGTTCATGGCCGGATTTGCCGTTGTCATTGGTTTATTATCTGGAAATACGGCAAAACTGAGCGGCCATACGTATAAAGGGATGGTCGAATAGGCTATTGACTGCGGCTTATTAGATGATTCGGGGATAGGATTTGTGATGGTGTACGCTCTTGGAAAGGCCTGCACGACAGAGAGCTTGGTACGAAGGTCGATTGTCTGATTTCCAATGATGAGAGCTATCGCGACAACATCCGAAATCGACGATAAGGCCAGGAAGCAGGCGTTTCTAGTGCCTTGTTCGGGCGATGGCGTGGTCTTTCGGCAGTCTGAGCGATTGACGGACAAGACTAAAGCGCGCCTAACCTGACAGCTGTGTTGGAAGTTCATGGGGCGTTGCGCACAGATGGAGTTCGTCTCTTGAGAGACTCGAGCTAGCGAGATGGATGGCCTCGTCTCTATTCGGAAAGCCTGTCAACTCGTACGAGAGCGTGGACTCGATATCAGTCGTGGTTTTAGAGTTTGGCGCGTCGCCATTGATGCTAAGAGCCGGCTCACAGCCCGTCGGTGAAGCATTGGTGAGGCAATGGACAAGGCGTCTATCGCGTTGAAAAGCCTCCTCGTGCAGCTTTGGGGACTCGAGCTTTATGAGCATTCGGGCGTCAAGAGATGGCCGGTTTGGGGCGAGCTCCAGCAAATGTTCTTTGACGGTAGATGGCATGCGCACCTCCGGTCGGCGATTGAAGATCTCCCATCAGGCTAGCGCCTCGCGTCAATGTGGAAGAGACAAGCTGCGCCTGGTACCTATTAGTGGCGGCCTGGACCTTCTCTCCCGCCACGTCCCGCCTACCTGAGCCCACGATGTGGACTTCCCGCAACACGTCCCCACCTCCATGCGGCATTGGCGCGGTATACTTGTGGAAAAGAAAGACTGATACACCCTCTTTCACTGGCGTATCTCAAGTAGTAGCAGACTAAAGCAGGGTCAACTCGGTGAGGAAAGGCATCCTACTCGAAAAGGGGGGCGGGGGCGGGGGGGAGACATGTCGTCCTGGAGATGCAGATGTAAGGTAGGAAGGGTAGGCAGATGGATTGCAGCTGTGCAGCATACATGGGCAGAAGCGAGCAAGGATATAATTGATCCTGCCACTTTCGCCCCTTCCACTTCCAGATCCTTCCCTTCTCCAGGCATTCCAACAACGCACCTTCACTTTCTTCTCCAACGGTGCATTTGCCTTCCCTTTCTTCTCTTTCCCAAGACAGCTCTTTCATCGATCCTTCCTGTAGAACTTGGTCTTGCCAGTTCCCTCCCTTACGTTACTTTCTTCCTCCATCCAATCCTTCCCACCTTGGGTCCAGTACCACCGGGCCTCACTTCTAGGATCCTGCAGCTTTCCTCATTTTCTCTCTCCTGCCTCGTCGCCGATTGTGTGCCAACCACCTCCCGCCTCACCTCGTACATGAGTCTAAGACATCTCAACCTTCTTCTGTTGTACTGAGTCCTGTGCCACAACCTCCTCACCACTCCTTACCAATATCACTTACCATTCCGAGTCGTCTGGACGCTCGTCCACCGACTCTCCTTCCTCCATCGCCCGGTATGAGCAACATGTCGACTCACTCCAACATGGAGCGCCTGGAACCCGTCGAGTCGCCCGTTCGTCGATCTACCGTCGGCCGCAAATTCCACGCTATGTGGAAAGCTGTTGATCGCTGCGACAAGCAAATCTCCACGTCCACCTTTGGACGAATCTTCAGACTCGAGGGAAGCGGTCATGTATGTTCTTTCCTCTGCCTCCGTGGCCGCATTTCCTGACCGCAGGACAGCCTGAGGAGATCCCCGATACTTCATTTTTCAGGGAGATTCGTGCAGGCGTTACGACCTTTGCGACTATGGCGTACATCATCGCTGTCAATGTGAGCACCTATTCTCGGTCGTGACGGTCGAGTACTGATTGAGAAAGGCAATCGTTCTTTCGCAGACGGGCGGCACTTGTGAGTGCGACTTGGTAAATAGAGCCGACTGCGACAATATCGACAGCTACAAGGCCTGTAAAGAGAGTGAGTCGGACGATATCCCGCAATGAGCCCGGCTAATCTTGCAGATGTTCGACTTGACCTGATCACCGCGACTGCTGCCATCGCCGGCCTCGCCAGTTTCATCTTCGGTTTCTTTACCAACCTACCAGTAGCCCTCGCGTAAGTGCTCGCCTCGTATCCAAATATGGCCCCCAACTGACCTGGCCGTACAGACCTGGCATGGGCCTCAACGCATACTTCGCTTTCCAGGTCGTCGGCCCCAACGGCTCTGGCCACATTCCGTACCGTGTCGCCCTGACGGCAGTCTTCGTGGAGGGTCTTATATTCATCGTCCTCGCTCTTACAGGAATGCGCCAGTGGCTTGTCAAGCTCATCCCCGCTACTATCAAGACGGCAACCGGCGTCGGTATCGGCTTCTACTTGACGGAGATTGGACTTTCTTATTCGGCCGGCATCGGTGCCATTACCGGAGGCTGGAAATCTACTCCACTCGCCATTGCGGGATGCCCTGTTGAGATGATCGACCCCGATACGCAAATGTGTGCTGGAGGTATCATGTCAAGCCCCAAGATGTGGACGGCAATCTTCGCCGGCGGCCTTGTTACGGCCTATTTGATGTCGTTCCGGGTGAAATATGCTCTCATCATGGGTATTGCCCTGGTGTCGATCTTGTCGTGGCCGTAAGTCATCCACAGCCCGTGACGCGATCCCGCTGACCTTTTCAGACGCAACACATCCATCACCTACTTTCCCTACAATGAGGAGGGCGAGAATCGCTTCATCTTCTTCAAAAAAGTTGTTACGTTTCATCCAATCGAGCACACCCTCAACGCCCTTGACTGGGATGTCACAAAGAACGGATCGCAGTTCGCCCTGGCACTCTTCACCTTCCTATACGTCGATATCATTGACGCCACGGCCACGTTGTACTCCATGGTCCGCTTTTGCGGCGTTGTCGACCCCAAGGATGGCGACTTCCCTCGTTCCACCATCGCCTACTGCTGCGACGCGGCATGCATCTCCATTGGCTCGCTGCTCGGTTGTTCTCCCGTCACGGCATTTATCGAGAGTGGCGCGGGCATCGCAGAAGGTGGCCGCACCGGGCTGACATCCATGACTACTGGTCTTTGCTTCCTCATTTCCATTTTCTTTGCTCCAATCTTTGCGTCAATCCCGCCTTGGGCAACCGGCTGCACGCTCATCCTAGTAAGCCTCCGAGGTCTCGATAGCTTTTCTGGTCTAACTGTCGCAGGTCGGTTGCATGATGATTCGCCAGATTACCCAGATCAACTGGCGCTACATCGGCGATGTTCTCCCATCCTTTGTCGTCATGACTTTCATCCCCTTCTCATACAGCGTCGCTTACGGCCTTATCGCGTATGTTCATCACATGGCCTCTTTCTGAACACAACTGACCATACCAGGGGCGTTTTCGTGTACACCGTTCTCAATGGCCTGATCGCCTTGACTGTCTGGCTCTCTGGAGGTAGAATCGAGCCCCGCGAGTACGACGCGAAGGAATACTGGTCCTGGAGAGGCTCCGGCAAGAAGCCCTGGTTCGTGCGCGCTGTCCATAACAGCTGCTTCAGAAACGGTGACAACGATAGTAAGCGCCAGTTCAACATGCAGGACGAACATGAGAGCTCCTACACTCCGGGTTCGCGCATGGGTTCATCGGACCAAAAGGAGGACGGTGTTCATATGGTGACGATCCCACAGCGGGCTGTCACGCCGCGTTCCGTGCACTAAAAAATCATTTGGTCTAGGGTTAGATTCTTCACTTCTGTTACCGGGGAGGCGATTTTCTTTGCGAGAATATTGTGCCAGGTCTACTGGCTATATCACTTGTATCAGCTGTCAATGATCGTAGATAGCAATGAGACCCCAGCTTTGAATTACCTAATTCCTGTGCAGTGACGGTGACATTGGTGGCCAGTGAGTGGTGTTGTTGGCCAGGTGAGTGCCCCGGCGAATCTTTGACCCTGGTCCCGTCCTACCGCGCCCCACCACAGCTCCGACCTTGCGTCAACGGTCCGACGCTTCGACCGCAAACGTTCAAGCTTCTTTCTACAGCTTATTTCTACAGCTTACCAAGTCCCATTCAAGTTCGTAGTCCGATTCGACTGCGACGCGAACCACTCAAGCAATCACGACGCCTCGCGGAACACTCGAACGTCTCTGCGACCAATCGCCACGACATTCGCCAGTAAGCACCCCTCCTCCGCCTCCAAGATGAGTGGTGGATGGAATACCAGTATGCGGCTCTCCTAAATACCCATAGCGCGTGGCCTTTGCTAACCCTCGCAGTCGAGTCCGACGCAGTATGTGACGCTGCCGACCTGAATGTCGTCAAGCTAACCGCCTAGGGCGTCTTCACCTACCTGCTCGAGAATCTCGGTGTCAAGGGTGTTCAGTTTGAAGAGCTGCTCACGCTCTCCCCCGATGAGCTGGCGCCGCTGCAGCCAATCTATGGCATCATCTTCCTCTTCCGCTATCCCTCCGAAGGCCTGCCAGCGCGACCAGCAGATTCATACGACCGCGATGCCGCCGAGCGTCTTTTCTTCGCTCAGCAGACGATCCAAAATGCCTGCGGCACACAAGCGCTGCTGAGCGTCGTCCTCAACAAGACCAACGAGGTGGAGATTGGGGAGAAGCTCGGCGAGTTCCGCGAATTCACCATGGTCCTGCCGCCCGAGTTCCGTGGCGAGGCTCTCAGTAACTCTGAGCTTATTCGCGACGTACACAACAGCTTCGCCAAGAGCAGTCCTTTTGTCGACGAGACGCAGAAGACGGGTGAGGCCGAGGATGCCTTCCATTTTATTGCCTACACGCCTATCGACGGCAAATTATACGAGCTAGACGGATTGCAGCCCGCGCCCATCTCACACGGCACCTGCACGACCGAAGAGTTTCCGACCAAGGTGACGCAGGTTCTGCAGGACCGCATGCTCACGTACGCCAGCTCTGAGATTCGGTTCAACGTGTTGGCCATGGTACGCGACCCGAGGATTGCGGCCAAGGAGATTGGCGATTCCGAGACTCTGGAGCGAGAGAACGAGAAGCGCCGCAACTGGCGGTTCGAGAATGCCCTGCGTCGACACAACTTTGTTGGCTTCGCGGGCGAGGTGCTGAAGGGCGTTGTCGCGCAGAAAGTCGAGGGCGGCGAGGCGGCGTACGATGCCTGGATCAAGGAGGGCCTCGAGCGGAGGAAGCGGGACGAGGACGCATTAAGGCTGAGACGGAAGATGGGTGGCGGTGGTGAAGAGGATGAAGAGATGATCAGTTAAGCGTGTCAATGATACCATGAATAGAAGCAGGATTACGCTTGGGTTGATCTGGGTAAGGTATCGGTGTCTACGAAATGCAAAAGCAAATGAAGAAGCCACCAAAATGCAGCAAACGCAGCTTGAGCATGGCCTGGAAGCCAGCTTTTCTCGGCCACTAAAAGACGGGCAACGAATCACAAAGAGGACTTGACTGTGGGATATGGGCCGTTTTGGTGTACCCAATCGTTCTATCCCCAATATTTGGTGAACAATTTCGTGGCTAACGAGAGCTTATTGACCCGATATGGCCGGCATCGAACCATCGTCGCCTTTTGAGAATGTCTGTTCCTATCCGGACCTTAATCATGCTCTAAGGGCTGAGGAGGGTCTATCTGTCCCTGTCCACGTCTTCATCGGTCTCCTGGCCCCATTCCCAACATGGTGATAAGCAGCAAGTCGCAGTAGTAACTCTGTTCGTTATAGCCGCTGCCCTTGTTGCCCAATCGAGTCTTCTCTACCTCACGAGCGAACTCCTTCGCAGTCATAGTACTTTTGGTATAGTAGTGACGGTACAGTGGAAAGGTACTTGGTGGATTGATGTATGCTGTTATATGGTATGATTTTGCTGTATATTAGCATCTGCCAAAAGGCAAGCTGGTGAGGTGGGAGCATCTTTTATTTTGACTTGCCATGCCACCTCACGGGAACATTCGTGAGCCACTCAGCAGGAAGGGGTTGCCACCTTCACCTTGTCTCCGGGGTCGACACACTCGCCAGCCCTGTTCATCCGTTCCTCCTTCCCATAATACTTTGGCACGCGAAAGGCGTATTCTGCATTCTCATCGATGGCAGCCAATTTATTACAATCCGATTCTTGCGAAGTCAACTCGTCTTCAACTTCCGCACCACCACCCCCAACTTATTAACTTACCTACACCTCACACGCTGCAACAATGGGTCAAGTCAAACCACAGCAGCAGTCGGGAAAGAAGGCGCAGCCGAACGGTCGAGGCCAGCGACAGCGGGGTGGACGTGGCCGGCACGGTCGAAAGCATCGAACTCCTTCCCACTGGTCTTTTGCTCAGGACTTCGCAGCCGGACCTCCCTCCTCCGCCTCCAAACCCTGGGTTTCCCTTGGAAATCTCGACTTCAGCCTTCAGCGGTGGATGAGAAACGGAAACCCGGATCAGACGCTCGCTAATTGGGGCCTCGACACTGATCACTATGCTTCACTTGAGGACCGCGTCCTTGCCGATATCGCGCTCAAGTGGCCCGATGCGACCGTTTCCCTGCTCTACGAGAAGACGCAGGAGGCGAGGGAGCACGTTTACCATCACTTCGCGAGCAAGGCGCAGGCCCGTCTTAGTCTTGAGGCTAGCGACTGGTTCATCCTGGAGGCCTTGTGGATCATCATGAGTAGGCTATAATCGTGGGAGAGAGAGGCTTGGTGTAAAGTTAATGATGTGGCTGACATTGGAATCTTACAGACAAGGCCCAAACTGGCATGAGAAATCTCCCTGAGAACCGCAAGTACTCGTACGATTACACTTACTCGCAGCTCCGTTCGTTCGCGAGCGGTCCGGTGGATATGCAGTACGCTTTCTACCTGAAGAAATACGAGCGATCTCGCACCCCGGGCGCTGCTCCGACAACCACCCCAATGTCGTCAGTCCCTGCCGCCGGTTCCTATCTCATCGGAGATCAGACGCGCATGCCGACGACCTGGATGGCACCTCCTCCCACTCATGGAGGGCTCTTTCATACTAGCCATGGAAGCTCTTTCGTCCCGATGCCTTCGCAGGGAACTTGGATGGTGGGAGGAGGCATGGGTCAGGCGATCGCTCATGGCGGCCCCGCGAGCCACTTGTATGCTTCGGCTCAGCATCTTCCCGGAGCTCAGCAGCGTCCTCCCTTGACCTACTACTAAGTTGATACGTGAGAGCACCCTGGCCTTGATGTGTATTTTGGTTGGTCTATATTCTTCGCTGGAGTGGATATGAACAACGACGCGAAGGCAGAGGAATGTGAGAAAGATCAACCTTGTCAAATCTGGTCGCGGTCATGGTGGATGAGTTGTATTATGTCTAAGGGTAGCAAACGAATGACGAGATTCCGAGTATCAATGATAATACCATGATGATTTTAATTTTCTGCGTATTCCACTGTGAGTGAGACCTTGATGCCATTCCCAGTGAGACTCGACCTCATCCTTTCTCAATGTGGCGTCTTGGGCAGTCTTTCGATCGCTGCGTTATTCCATTTGACTTTATCTCTGGAGATCGCTCGCCATCTTCGGATTGAAAGACACTTCCAGCGTCTCAGCACTTCATAACCCGGTGGCATAGAGTCCAAACTATCCACCAACGTATAAGATTATTACCTACAAAACCTCATCAACCATCCCTAACGACCCAACCAAAGCGTCCTTGGTCTTTGGCGATCATGTCCTCGTTCTGGAGTACGGTTTGCCAATCCTTCGTGATTGGATCCACCTGTAGATGACGCTGGTTCTCAGAGTCCCTGGACTAGTCGTACGTGAGCCAAAACTGCTTGTTCACGTCTTTGAATGTGTCTTTCCAGACCTCCGTGGAGAAAGATTTTGTCCAGGGATATCCAACTGGGCGTCCGTGGGCTGGAAAGATATGAAGGGCCTGGAAATAGTCTTCGAGAAGGACCCAAGCGTACTTGGTCAATATCGGGGGCTTGTTCGCGCGTCGAACAATCAGTACATGATGAAGTATGTCTTCTTCTTCAGCGATTGAATTGGACTTGTGTAATGATCGGCAATTGTCAAGACGATGTTGTGTGGTATTGCGCAGAGGGCATCCGTCAATGTCGCCGAATGGGCCAGGCCAAATGCAATCGATCAACGCGTGGCCGCGAGCCGAGCAATGTCCGCAGATGACTTTAGCGTTCATGCCATCTCGCCTGAGGTATTCGTTTCCTTCCATGAGTATGTGGGTGGCGGTGTCGGGGGTTTGTCTTGACGGTGCCCAGCCCGACAGCGGACGACGACAGGGGATCTGATGGTTACCACTTGAGATGCGCTGATTCGGTTCGACAGAGCTTGTTTGATCTTGTTCCGGTGACCTGCTCTCATGTCCACCTCTCATTGCGGATTCGTCGATTTGGCTGGCATGTGGTTAGTGAATTGACTCTTTGCTTTCTCATCAGGGCTTTGCAAACCTGGAAACATCTTGAATGCCCCTTTTCCGACTGTTCTCCTCGATTTTCAATTCGATACCTTCTCGTATCCAATTAAAGTATCGGCGGTTGCTCATTTCCATGTACCGAGACCAAGTTGAAGATAGCTGAAATTTCCTCGTTTCGGGGTCAATCATCGCAATTGGGAAATTATTCTGCGCGTAAAGCAGGAAGTACGTGTATCCTGGCGCTCCAATGGTCCACGTATTATTTGCGTATGGTTCTCAGGATCCAGGGTACGAGTTCTCTCCGGAATTAGAAAAAACTTGGATGCAATCACAAGAGGCCCCTGTATTTCGTACAAGACGGACTGCTGCTCGAAGCACGTATCTGACACGGCCGTGGCTGACTGGATCACCGAAATGTTGGGTGATGGAACGTCTGTCCCTGATGCTCATAGTCTGCAGCTCCTCGAGTCCAGCCTCATCACCGTCTGCAGGGGTATAATATAGACGGAGAAAGTCAGGGTTATTGTAGCATAGACTATCAGTTGGCGTTCCTTTGTCGACATCTTGATCTATCAAAGCTCCAAGATCTAGAGAGGCTGAAGTGTTCGATCTTGTGATGCTAAAATAGGCGCTCCTTGCTGTCCGATGGCTTCCCGAAACCAACTCAGAGGCAATGGGGAAAAAGTTGAAGTTGTGATCCCATCTAGCCCAGATTGTCGAATTCAAGGATTCTGAGGAGACCAGTTCTTTGAATGATGGGCCATTGCGTAACGACAAAGCCTCGAAAACACTGACTTTGGCTCTCACATGCTTCTCCTTTTCGCCAGGGCAGAAATCTAACCAGGCATGACGCAACAGCTGATTATGTTCCTCCAATTGTCGTACGGGATGCGTGGCTGATCTTTCTTCCAATGTAAGGTGCGAGTTGATGAGCCTGATGATGACAGTGAGGCAGTCTAGCCCAGAGGTTTTGTCCAGCGCCCACAAGGGCAGAGTGCCCTCGGGCCAGTTGCTGAGAAGGAGTTGATCTTGGATCATCCTTGAGTCTGTGATTTCGCGTATGTCTCTCATCTTTCAGGTCAATCTTGCTGTTGATCTTGGACTATTGATTCGGATTGCGTGAGAGGCGAATGAGGGAGAGGCCTAGTGATCCCAGGCAAAAGAAATGGGGGAGAATTCAACGTTGTGACGCGTGACACGAGAAATAAATGGTAGGCGACTAAGGAGCAGTTTGGAAAAACATTATTAGGAAGGAACTCCTTAGCCAACTGCCCCTCGCGGTCTGCAGTCACCTGACTGCGTGAGTCTTATTGGTTTGGCATCATACTTTCCAATCTTTTCTTGCCCACTCATTGAATCCCGGGGATTTCAGTCAGGGGCTTGACATGGATTCTATCAAGTGTCACGGCTACAAGGCTTTTCATAGAGATACGTGGGAAGAATGCATCATACGCCTAATTTACAGACTATCTAAGTGGAAACTTCGTCAACAATAGCAATACCACTCGCTGTGAGCGTTGCATTCGTCTTCGTGTTTCCACAATGAACCACAGTAATGAGAACCCTGCTGATATCGACATCCGTAACCATATGGATTAAGCCTTGAAGGCAGTCATCTCTCGTTTCGCCAATATCTTATCATCATCGCAACAACTTGGGGTCCATTCCGACAGGGCTTGAGAGTCTTCCTCAAACTTTTGGCGTCTCTGGCGCTGGATCTCTTCCGAGCCATCGGGCTTGCCGCCCACTGTACTCGGCTTGCTCTTTTGCATCTCGCGTTCTACCATGGGAGCGTCGAGAAACAGCAAGGGGGCTTCGAACCAATTCGTTTCCGTGTATAAGTTGGGAGACGCTGGGTATCGGTGTGCGATGTACGTCTTGATGAATTTCCGTACCTTCCGCCAATTCTCGTCGCCGCAGGACTTGGCTACGCTCTCCACGTATGCCGTCAGCTTCGATGGGGGTTGTCTTCCTGGCAGCTTGGTCGAGAAGTCGACAAAGGCTGAGATACCGGGGTAATCGGTCCATCTTGCGCCCTCACGCGTCGTCTCGTAGTCGAGGATGCGGTCAATGTCGACCCAGTCCATGACCGCAAAGACGGCCGAGGTCTCATAGGGACACTTGATTATGGGACCGCCTGACTTGCGGCCGTTGAAGAGGTGTATCCATTTCTCTTCCTCCATCTTCTTGCGCTTGGCCTCAATCTTCTTCGAGTACGGGGCGTAGCGAGTGAGGACGTAGTCCTCGGCCATAGAGAGCCACTTCAGGCCCGCTGTGTCTCTACGTCGATCGATCCGGATGAGGGACTCGATCTCATGACGGCCGTGTTTGACTGCGCCTAGGGCAGAGATACAGAGATCTGCCAGAGGTTGACGGACAGACAGAGAACATATGTAGCGAAGGCTTTCGGCACGGGCTTGCGTTTCGGTGCTCATGTATTGGCCGGACTCATTTTCAGAGAGAATGTGAGAAAGCCAATCTGCCGTCTCTGCAGCCTTTGATGATGGAAGGAATCTCGATGTTTGGGGCGTATACGAGAGGGTGATTGCGAGATGTTTGATGTTGCTCAAACAGACGGAGTCGTTATTCTGGGAAGACATTATAATGGATTTGAAAAGTAGCTGTTGTCAAGTACTGAATATTTCTGAGAAAGAAAGAATTTGTATGGGAAATTTGAAAACTAGATCACTGTAGGGAGAAACCTGCCTTTGCTTTAAGAAGAGAAGCAGGGCATCTCCGTTAGGATTGTGCCCTGGAAGTGGCGTAATGAGGCTTCCTTGATCTTTTGGCCGACCTTTGCATTTCCTCGAGGCTGTCAGAAACTTACACGAACAGGGAGGGTATTAGCCCAGGAGCTAAGTCACAGTCAGGAGTGAGAGTGCTCAAGGTTCTTGCGTAGAAAACAAATTCATGGGCTGTTGAAAAGTCAAATGAGAGGAGGAGTATACAAGCATTCGCACTTAAAAGGTGGGCGAACTAGTCACGTCCGTCTCCAGCATCTCCGATTGCCCTTGTCTTGTGGTCGACTCAGGCACATCTCATCGTAAGTCTTTGACACATAGCGTCAACTCACTTTCGCCCATCTACGCACTTTATCCTCATTCCTTTAGCTTCAATTTCATGTTGACACTCGACTCGAAGCTACCCTACCACATCAGGTCGTTCAGTGCGAGGCTTTTATTTCCCCCCAACTACTCCAGCTCGGTCCTCTTTCAGCCTTATCTCATCAGACATAGCATCACACAATCTCTTGTCCAATCCTTTGAAATTAATCAATCAAGCGGTAAGTTGGGGGTTTCTAAAGGTCAGAATTAATTCTGACGCCTCAGTCGATGCCATAATAAAGATTGAAGGCCTTCCCCGCCAGTTCTTCTCCACATCGCCAAAGTGTTTGAGAAATCCGAGGGTTTGCCCCAATAGCTAACGGAACCAGCAACAGGATTCTTTATGATCACCGCGCGAGCACGGTAATCTGGCAGGGCGCTATTCAAAGCGGCTATTGCCCAGGTCCAGCGCTCGACTTTGCACCCTTCGTCGCTGTTGCCGATGGCCCTGGTCCCCAACGAGCATCTATATTGGAAGAGAAGCTCGTATTTGCCTTCCACAAGCTTTCGGATCCAATCGCGTGGATGGACACTTATGGCGACGGTGAGCGGAAGGAAGTTGTCCTTTCGAGGCAGAAAAAGTTGGACCGACATTAGGAGTTGCGTGGCCCCCATACGAGGCGCAGTGCAAGAGGATGTTGAAACAGGTTCAATTCGATCAAAATATTGACAGAATAGGCAGGAGTAAAAGGTGATGGATTACGGAAGGACATACTGCAGAAGCTGAGATCGAAAATGGAGGGACTCTGCCATAGACACCCCAAACCGCTCTCGAGCTCTGAGAAGGAGTGGAAATGCCGAGAAGGAAACAGTTGCTACTCATGCCCTGAACCAAAGCAGTCATCAGAGGCATGAATATGGCGTAATTCACCAGGCCCAGCGGTAATGGTGAATCCAGATCAGGGCAACAGATCGTTGATGTATCTTAACTCAATTGCCTACCCATGCTACCTAGAGGGTAGAGTGTGGTTGGATGGAGACACGGATATGTAGATAAATCCACCTCTCTATCCGTTAACGAGGATATATTCATCAATGCGACTTTGGGATAAGAGCTTCCCAAAATCCTTGCAAGCTCGCCTTAACGACAAGCAGAAGCCGAAAGACAATTCAAACATGATGCTGCCGAGACACGTGCCATTGAGTCTTTTGAGGCGAACCAAACCGTCGCTGCGACGCCCCTACAGCTCTGGCCATGCCATCAGAGGTGCGCTACCAACCAAACCCGTCTGCATCGTACCGTGTCAACCTAATCCTCTGTGTAGAACATGATGTGATTATCCTACGCCAACGAGGGACCAAGGAGCCCAAATTTCACCTCTCGCCCCCTCTGCGAACCGACACAGTGATCAAACTCTCTTACGGCAGTAAAGTCAACGGCTCCGACATCATTGGCAAGACCTTTTCCGACTCGATCAAGGACAGCAGCGGCCGCAATGTGCGATTCCTCGAGGCGTCCCTTGGGCAATACGTCGCCAACTCCCCGCGCGTGGCGACACCGGTATGAAACGGCTTCTTCCTAGGACCTGAAATATTATAGAAGGGAAGCCCACAAGACTGAAACGCGCGCGCGACCATTTGGGCAGATCTATCCCCAGGACGCCAACCTCATCGTGTCCTTCCTCGATCTTAACCTCCCGGTGCCCGGTGAGGACCCGGACTTTGACGCCGGCCCGCCCGTCGAGATCTTCGAGGCCGGCACGGGCATGGGTGCCCTGACGCTGCATATTGCGCGGGCGATCCACGGCGCGAACCCGCCCCTGCCGCCTCGCCTGCGCGACGCATTATGCACCGCTCCGTACGCTAGACACACCTTACGGAAGGAAATCGCGTCAGACGAGGTGGAGGAGGAGGAGGCGCACAAGGCTGTGCCGCACTCCATCGATATAGAAGACCCGGAGCTTGCGGCGCTTTACAAGGAGCATCTGAAGAATCGCCGGGTGATCCTACACACGCTGGACGTCAACCCGACGTCGAGCAGAATGGCTCATGGCCTCGTGAGGCACTTCAAGAGGGGCCTGTACATCTCCGACGTCGACTTTCACGTCTGCACGATCCGATCGTACCTCTCATCACGTCTATCTCAGAATGACGGCGAGGCGTTCCTCTCGCACGTGATCCTCGACCTCCCCGCGTCACAGGACTACGCGGACATCGCCGTCAAGGCCCTCCAACCCGACGGAAAGGTCATCATCTTCTTCCCGTCCATCACGCAGATCCTCGACTTTGTGGTATGGGCCAAGGACACAGAGCAGCCACTGGTGTTGGACCGCGTCGTGGAGCTGCAGACCTCGACGTCAGGCGATGACATGTTCCAGGATGGCACGGGCGGCCGAAACTGGGACGTCAAGGTTGTGAACATTCGCAAGGCGATCGAGAAGGGCGAGACAGGTGCGGCGGCGAGGGGAATTGTTTGCCGGCCCAAGGTCGGGTCGCGGATTGTTGGCGGCGGCTTCGTTGCAGTCTTCAGCAAGTTGCTTCTGACGGCGGCCCAGCCGAAGCAGAATCCGGATGAGATTGCGTCTGTCACAGAGACTGAGGTCCTGCTTGAGAAGGAAGCGCCACCAAGCTCATAGGGGCGTAGTCATCAATGCGGAAGCAAGCGAGCAGAATAAGGCGAGCTGCTACGGTCTCCGAGTCGCCTGGACCTGTTCTGTTCATGTGCTTGGCTAGTACGATACTCGTGTACAATATGGCGTTCTTGACCAACTACATAGAGATAATAGATGTGCCGATATAGGAATAGAGCTAGGTCAAATGAGACCCCGACATTGGTGCAAGTTGAAGGGCTAAAACACCACAAAAGTGCGTGCAACATCCGTCCTCCTACTCCATGTTGCCGTTTAACCCCCAGATGCAGATTCTGGCAAAAGATTACCGAAAAAAACATACAACACCAGGTGTTCGCTGGTCGTCACCGACCCAACTACTAATCCGGCCCTCATTAGCTTATCTATGGGAGAGCGGACGGGATCCCGAGTTTTCCAATGGGTATGGTCGTATGTGGTAAGAGTGCTAAGCCAAACTAATTATATCGCAATCCCAGAGCAAGCTACCTTCCTATCGCAAGGCTGGTTCTGTTCCACCTATACTGCAAGTCGGAGGTCTTGATAGATCATCATTGAATGATTTATATAGACGGATTAGTGAACAGAAAATTTTTAGTGTCCTATGAAGCAGAGCATGGCGTCGCGAACTAAACATCCCAACGTTCTGCGTGTTTTCTTGGTGGTATTGGAGATTACAGTGTAAATACAGTGCGCATGCAATATCTGGCACGATTCCCTACCCTCCACACTCCATGGCGTCTACATCCCCATCCTCACTGGACCAATTTCAAACAACGCCTCTTCCCAAGTTGAATCCAATCTCACGAGAAATTTACGAGATGGCTTTTACAAGTACCGTCACGCAGCTCTCCATTCCGCTACCCCGCTCTCTCGACACCCGCATCCATATTCACCTAAGCACCAAGGCCAAGGTGGCGACCCTCTTCCTGACCTCAGTGACGCAAGACGAACAGTCAGGGCCGGCGGCACTTGGGTCTTTCGTATACGCACTACCAAACGTACTTTATCCCACATGCCACCAAATATCAAGCCCATGAATACGAGCTCTGTGCTGACACACAAATAGAGACTCGACCCGGCTCAGCCCATCTCAACGGCCATCTACTCGGTGGAGTCGACGCTGGAGTTCACGACGAGGATGGCCAAGCTGCTGGCCAAGCGGGCCGGCATGCCGGTCTACGTTGGCTGCTCGGTCAACCTTGGCGGCGCGGCCATGAGTCTCTCGGTGGAGGAAGAAATGGAGGCGTTCCGGGCCATCGTCGACGTCGTCACGGCGAAGCTCAAGGGAGAGCCCATGATCAACGGTGCTTGAACATGCCGTAGCTGACAGGGGATTATTTTGGCGCAAGGGAGCCGGTCTACCGTCACACAGTCATTTCCTTGTTTACCGCATTTGTCGACCGCTACTTGCGATGTTCGGAGAGCGCGGATCAAAAGACGAGGCCTCGCTGCCTGCAACTTCCTGAAGCGGACGGGTAACAGTCACACAGGGCTTGTGAGTGGCATGCGGCGTGCCGGGCTTACGAGGGGGCCCGGGGTTTGCGCGGCGGACCGAGCGATAACGTCGACATGTGGCTTCGGGCCGTCGGCTACAACTACGGGGTTGCCGGGCTGAGATAACCGGCGAGAATTCTGTACAGCGCGAAGGGTGTTAAGGAGAAAGACGGCGATACCCAACGTCATAGACAACAAGGACATCATCTCTAGTCTGTCGAGGCTGCGCTCGAGGTTGCTATGACAAAGCGCGCAAACAATGCGAGTGACCCGGATGGGGAGTTTGGCAGGCCATATGGCATCTGACCTCTTTGAATTCTTTTCTTCTTCTTTCTGATTTGGTGTCATTGGCTCCCGTGCCAGAAATTTTGACTGCCTTCTTGGAAGTGTTTGCTGTCTGAGGCTAGAACGTGGCTAAGACCCGCCCGAGCAAGCTGAGCTGCAGTCGTCCGTTGATTTTGAACACATGGTTTTCCATTTAAGATTGTTTGGTCCTGTTTCGTGATAGAAGTTCGGCTCATTCCTTTTTTTCCCCTTTTTTTTCAAGAACGCCTCCGAAGGGGATTGGGTAATGGATGGGCCTGGGACTACAGGTTGACCCTCAGGGTTTGCTCCTCGCTTCTTTTGAAGATTCAACGGAGACCTAATTACCATGGGCATTGAAGAAACCGGACCTGTCAAGAGGACGGTATTCATTTACTGCATACTAATGGCGATCGATCTCGTCACTTGCGGAGTGCACGAAGAAAGGTTTCCTAACGCCTGTGCGACGTTGTAGAGTCCCACCGCAGTTATGGCAACGTCAAAAGATGCAAGCAAACGCCTGGACTCAAGGAGTTGACCGTTGCAGGGGTCAGTCAACGTGTCTCTTTTGTGTTCCATGTCAGCCATCCTACACTAGGCTCTCGAACTCAGCGTAGGCCATATCTTTGTAGCAGACCATGATGTTCAACGCCATGAGCATATTGAAAATCGCACCACAGATCTGGCAAGCAGAAGATCCGAGAATGGAAGGCATGCATCAGTCAGATTCCAGCGCTGCAGCAAGGCGGCAATCGCAAGCGTGTTCCACGTGCTGTGTGAGAAAAGATTGAATCTTGGCAAGAACGACAGGCTCAGACGCTTTATCGACATGGCGTTGTGAGCCTGCGTACCTGCCCTGAAGGAACGAGGGGTAGAGAGGAGCACGGGCCACGCAGGATGAATCCAAATGTCGACACTGCACAGGCACAGTCCAGTAGCTCAGGATTTTTTTTCTCATGGTAGGGTAGCAGTGCAAACTGTGAGACGGAGACACATCGGCGGAAGGACTGATCAGCAGGACCAGCTCAGTTGTCAGGTCCCTTTTTCCACCGGCCGTCTGCCGTTTCCAACCGTTTGGCTTCCCCGATCACCACCGTTTTCCAGTTTCCAGCCCCCTCCATTCATCTCATCGGATTTCTCCTGATTCCGCGCCTGCCTTACCTTACCTGTCATTATTTGGTTTCCTGAGCATCGTCCCTTTCCTAACCCCAAATTGACCCCGTTTAGATGCCCATCCAACATTTTATGAGCTTCAACCTCACAGCCTGTTGTTCACAGCATCGAGTTGTAAATATATTCACATACATAGGTACCGGAAACGAATGGCCAAAAGCTTGTGATGATTGAAGAGCGCGTAGACAGTTGATACTTACACGGCACACTACACCGCACAACACGACTCATTAAACTTTTAAGTACCTGGTATTCATCGCCACAATCGGTGTTGGGACGGGAAGGAAACCTCAGAGAAGACGGCACGGCATGGCTAAAATTAGGCATTTCCCGTGCCTCTCACTCGCACATGTGCATCTCCCTCTGCTTATTCAACCCTCCTGACTACTAGTACCTCTCTCGCCTCACCTGCTCAGGTCATTCCACGGGAGAACAGACGCCTCAAGCTGCCCATGTCTCTCCCACAGGGCAGCCATCTGGGAGGCCAAGACATCTGCCTTTGCGTCAAGGTAACATGACACTGAGGTGAGCGGTGCAGTGCCCTCGCACCCTCGCTACCTGACCTTAACGTACGGGCCCAGATGCACTACGACGGACCACTAGCGCTGCGACTCTGTACTTTTGGCCGGGGACTTCAACTGATCCCACCGTCCACGCCTGCCCGAGGTACCTTACCTCAGGTCGCATATGCCCTTCTCTGCCCACCCAAGATACCATGTCCAAGGTACCGCTAGGAAGCGGTCTCGTCCAGAGGTACCTTACCCGCTACTCCGCCGCACCATAGTTATCGCGAAAAAAAAGCTGACAGGGCGACCCCACCATTTCGCCAGTCAGTGTTGCCAGCCCGTCGCCAATGTCAACGCCCACTGCCCTCACTACCAACTGTGGCCTGGCTAAACAACTTCAACGACTGCCCCTCTCTACCCTCCCGCCGTGCTCGACAACCACCCGGTCGACCGATCTCACACCACCGCTCCGTCGCTCGAATCCTCCACCGATTCTCGACCACCTCGCACGTCGCCAGTCTTTTTGACCTCCTCTCTTCTCCACCACCTTCAAATAGGCGCCAGTCATGGCCTGGCAGCCGGCCCCGGAGTCCTTGAGCCAGCTGGCTGCTTGCCTCAAGGACTCGCTCAGCGGCTTCGACAAGAATGCGCAGAAGCAGGCAGAGATCGTGAGCCGCCCACCATCCACCCCGTTTGCCCATCGCAACACTTGCTAACCGCCATTGATGCGCAGATGCTCACACAGGCTAAGGCCTCCCCCGACTTCAATAACTATCTCGCCTACCTCTTCTCCAGCGCCGATCCTCCCCAGGGTGTACAATGCTCCGCCCAAGACTTTCACCTCGTGCGCTCCGCCGCCGCCATCATGCTGAAGAACAATGTGCGCACCGGCTACAAGCAGATCCCCGAGAGCAGCTTGGCCTTCATCAAGATGGCCGTTCCCCTCGGTATCCAAGACAAGAACTCGCAGATCCGCAACTACGCCGGCAACATTGCGACCGAGATCATTAGGAGAGGCGGTATCTTGAGCTGGCCCGAATTGCTACCCCAGCTGCTCAGTCTCATCTCCAACGAGAACGGCCAAGTTTCCAACGAAGGCCAGGAGGGCGCCATGTCTGCCATGGCCAAGATCTGCGAGGACAACGTCAAGGTTTTAGAGCGTGAGCATAACGGCCAACGCCCCCTGAACTTTTTGCTCCCCAAGTTCATCGAGGCCACCAAGAGCGAGCTGCCCAAGGTCCGCGCAAAGGCCCTGACTGCCATCAACGTCTTCACCCCACGCAAGTCTCAGGCTATGCTCAACAACATTGACAGCCTACTGAACCACCTCTTCATCCTGGCCGGCGACCAGCACCCCGATGTGCGCCGCCAGGTGTGCCACGCCTTCGTCCAGCTGGTCGAGACCCGCCCCGACAAGCTGCAGCCGCACATTGCTGGCCTCGTCGACTACATCATCACCCAGCAAAAGAGTGACGACGAAGATTTGGCGTGCGAGGCCGCCGAGTTCTGGCTGGCCGTGGGCGAACATGAGGACCTGTGGCGCTCCCTGACGCCCTACCTCGACAAGATCATCCCAGTGTTGCTGGAGTGCATGGTCTACAGCGGCGAAGATATCGCCCTTCTCGGTGGTGCATCAGACGACGAGGAAGAGGAAGACCGCGAGGAGGATATCAAGCCGCAGTTCGCCAAGAAGTCGGCAGCCAGGGGTAAGGGCGGCGAGGCCTCGGCCGACACCGCACAGAACGGAAATGCTTACGAGAAGCTGGCCAGCATGGATGATGACCTGGAAGAGGGCGAAATTGACGACCTTGACGACGGCGACGAGAATCCCGACGAACGCTGGACCATCCGCAAGTGCTCTGCCGCTGCCCTCGACGTCTTTGCGCGAGACTTTTCCGACCCCGTCTTCACTGCTATTCTGCCGTATTTAACGAGCAACCTCAAGCACGAGGAGTGGCAGTATAGAGAGGCTGCTGTCCTCGCCCTCGGTGCGGTCGCCGAAGGAACCATCAACGCCGTTACCCCCCATCTGCCGGAGCTCGTCCCCTATCTCCTCTCACTCCTTGGAGACAACGAGCCCATCGTCAGGCAAATCACCTGCTGGACTCTCGGCCGCTACTCACAGTGGGCCGCGAACCTCGACCAGAACCAAAAGATTACCTACTTTGAACCCATGATGGAAGGCATTCTCCGCAAGATGCTCGACAAGAACAAGAAGGTCCAGGAGGCTGCAGCATCCGCTTTCGCCAACCTCGAAGAGAAGTCCGGCAAGGTCCTCGAGCCCTACTGCATACCTATCCTGCAGCAGTTCGTCCAATGTTTTGCTCGGTACAAGGATAGAAACATGTACATCCTGTACGACTGCGTCCAAACTTTGGCGGAGAACATTGGTCCCGTTATTGCTCAGCCAAACGCCATGAGCCTGCTGATGCCTGCCTTGATTGAACGCTACCAGAAGGTCAGCGACGACTCGCGCGAGCTCTTCCCTCTGCTAGAGTGCTTGTCTTATGTGGCTATGGCGCTCGGCTCAGCCTTCACCCCCTATGCGCAGCCAATCTTCGCGAGATGCGTCAACATTATCCATACGAACCTCGAGCAAAGTCTGCAGACCACTAACAACCCAACACTAGACTCCCCAGACAAGGATTTCCTAGTCACCAGTCTGGACTTGTTGAGCGCCATCATCCAGTCTCTGGAGGAGGACAAGAAGCAGGAGCTGGTCAGGGGCTCAGAGGGAACCTTTTTCGAGCTCCTCAGCTTCTGTCTGGAGGACCCTCAGGATGATGTCCGGCAGTCGGCGTACGCTCTGCTTGGAGACTGCGCTAAATACATTTTTCCCCAGCTCGAGAAGCACTTGAGCTCTATTTTCCCCATCTTGCTGAAGCAGCTGGATCTGGACAACATCCTCGACGAAGAGATTGACAGCGGCTTTAGTGTGGTTAACAACGCTTGCTGGTCAGCCGGTGAGATTGTCATGATCAACAGCAAGGCCATCTCTCCTTTTGTCCCCGAGCTCCTGCAGCGCTTCGTCGAGATTATCTCGAACCCGGGCGTACAGCCCGCCGTCACTGAGAATGCAGCCATTGCTCTCGGCCGTCTCGGCCTTCACAGCTCCGAAATCCTAGCACCTCTGCTGCCGACCTTTGCCGAGGACTTCCTCTCAGCCATGGAGCACGTCGAGTTCCTGGAAGAGAAGGCCACTGCCTTCAAAGGCTTTACCCTGGTCGTTGGACAGAACCCCCAGGCCATGGAGAAGGCGCTTCCCCAGCTCTTCGTTGCTATTGCAAGGTACCGTGACATCAATCTGAAGAACCCGATCAAGCACGAACTGCATGAGCATTTCCAGAAGGTCAGTATCTCTGTCTCTCCCCACGTGCTGTGAAACTCACTAACATGCCTTAGGTGATAAACATGTATCGGGAAATGATTCCCCAGTTCAACGACTTTGTGAACCAAATGCGTCCCGAGGATCAGCAGCAACTCCGCGCATACTACTCTACATGACGAGAGCATGTGGACACAGTTCACACGTGCGCATATGAAGACGATGGTAAATGAAGAAAAATGGGCCCATTTTAAGCGAGCTTTCATGATATGACTTGGGGAGGAAAATACCACCGAGGCGTCCTTTACGAATGAGTAATGACGACGCTTTTTGAGAGAAAGAGCAGAGAAGAGAGGAAGAAACATATCAAGGGAGCAAAAAAAAGGCTTGTAATTGGGTCGCAAGAGAAGAAGATCAAGTCGAAAGAAAGAATCTGATGGAGTTGCGACGTGAAACAAACACTTTGGCTTTTTTTTCCTGCGACACAAGTGATTGGAAGGGAGCTGAGAGGGATCATTCCTTCGTTTTCTTTTTACACAGCATACCGACGGAGCCAGCATCATGTGACGGGGTGTTTATGGGCAGTGTAACTTGGAGACAAGTTGCTTTCTTTTTTAGTATACGAGCCGTTTGCTTCCGTGGATCATGGTGGAAGGTCAAGTAATGGGATTACTCGGTAACCAGACGAGCTTCAAAGTTGCTCGGCGGCAGGGAAAGTCGTCATTGTGTTCCAATGGAGTGAAGAACAATCAGAGAGAAACTGGATGTTGGACACAATGTGCGGGACAAACAGACGGCCGATATTAAAGAGTAGCGAAGGCGTCACGATGCATGCAAACAGACCAAAATGGGCTTGACCGTCGTAGATAGGTAGATAGGGTAGATAGCTTTAGCATAGGGTTTACACGCCAACTGTCCCCACGGGGCGCCGCGTGAATGGAGTCTTGGTCTCTTGAGATTATGTAGTGTCTTTTGATGGATTATATTCCTCGTGAAAGATGATAGTGGCGAGCTGTGCTGTTGGTTCTTTTGTTGCTGGCAATTTTGTGATGGCCCTCTCGCCGCCCGTCTCGGCTTGGTTACAAGTGAAAGTCAACTATGCTTGGATGCGCTTCGAACTGACCATTTTAGGCATGGTTCCGAGTTCAAGCATGCGATCCCTCACTAAGCTATGTTTGTCTGATGCCAGAGGGAGGGCTGGACGGCGGGACTGGCTGACAGGTTGAGCCTTGTGGCGAAGTATCATTGGTACCTTCTCACGAAGAGCTTGGGCAGGCTCTAGCTGCAGTCTAGTGAGCCGTCCCACGACTTGTTATGACGAGACCGTGGATACTCATAGCTTCCTCGCGTACTGCCTCGAAGAGGCCGCGTGGCTTGGCACTCTTAGGACCCCTCTTGCGAAGTATTCATTCCGCATGTTTTGAACTTTCGACGTACTAAGGGCCGCCGCGCTTGCTTCGTCCGCATTAGTCTCTGGCATATTCGTTCCTTATACCTTTCGAAGTAGCGATAATGACTGGTGGAGGAAGCTTTGAGTACCTCAGGAGAGGGACCTTTAAAATTTGAGATCACAATGATAGCAACGCGGTTGTCCATCCAGTCAACCATGCCCATAGCAACCTTCATACGATCAACGAGCTGCTCACGAAGTGATCGCGGCTCGCCTACGTAGGGTGGCGCAAAAGGAGCCTATAGGCTCCACGGCCAGTTCGGCGCCACTGAGCTAGCCATCGCTTACATTCTTGTTCAAGAATTCATGATGTTACACCCAGCATTCGAGTTGGTGGGTGTGTAGAGATTTGACTACTATTTGGGGTTATTATGCTTGTTCCAACCCGCTTAAACGCCCGGACAGAAGCCAGAGCAATGCAGAGAGAAAAAGAGGGGACCATCACGAACGACAACCACTCTTCTGCTAGGTATAGGCAGCCCTTCCTTCATTCTTCACATTTGGATGCTGTACGACTGTGATAGGGTCCCGGTACTATAGATAGACGACAGACCAGACAGCGATCACACCCGAGCATTCGATTCAGAGCATGGCAATAAGTCATTCAGTTACTACGTCTAGCTTTGAGAAGGTCAATTTCTCATTAGTATGTTATCAATATTTGAATAGACACACTACTTTCCTAATATATCAGGTAGCTCAATAATGGCATCAAATAGAAAGCCTGAGGAAAACCTCAATTCTACCAGATATCGACCGATGTTCTTGATATCTACCATCAAAGTGACCATTCCGTGTGCTGTTGGCTAAGCAAAGGTGCCTTAACGCGACGAACACAGTCTAAAGCCGTCTTTGCAGGCTGATTCGTCGTCCAGCGAGAAGGCCACAGTTGGAGTGTATTGGAAAAGAAGACTTAGGGGGTTGTCACTAACGACAAGGAGGTGCTATAAGTTTTGGTACGTCGAAGGGCATATCCAAGAACGCAGGGGGTTGGGTTGGGCTGATGAGAGCGAGGAATCCAGCTCGTCAGCACAAAAGTCTACAGCGTGCCCAGATGATCCGTCGTGCAGGATGGAAACCAAGCAATGCGATGGACTTGACAAGCTTCATGTTCGGCTTCGCTATATGTACATGTATATAGAGAGTTACATCGATAAACTTACCTTGCTGGCAAATCAGACGTCTGTAGTAAATGCTACACCGACTAGACACTGAATAGAAAGACTGCGGTGTGCGTGCCCAACGCAGTTGTCCTTCATCTTTTCCTATTTTGAGAAGTCACAGGAGAAGGAAAGAACAAGACAGAGAGACCACTATGTGGCTAGGCACGGTAAGGCCTTGGGGGGGTTGAGGACTCCGAGTAGGCGAGTGGTTTGCGGCCTTCTCGGAGACGAAAAGCTGGTGACTACCCGTCAATGGCCATAATCGCAATTTCAAGTGCACGGAGGATGGCAACTTTACATTGACAGAGAGTAGGAGAATTAGGTTTCTGTTGAGACAGAGTATCGAGCAACATATTCGCTCGTGATGTCATCGGAGTATGCTGAATACATGCTGTCTGACACCAGATGAGAGGCTTCAAGACCCGGATGCCGCTGTTCCCCTTGGAACAAAAATTGAGTCGAAGATGGCCTGGTCCTTTCTCTTGCATTGCTCATTTGGAGTTCAATCCGTTCGTCAGATCACATGAATCGATCCCGAGCACTGAAAGAGGGTTGCAGATCAGCCCCCCGAAGCCACGCTACCCCTTTGTGCCTCGAAAGGGGTTTTTGTGATTTGCTATCCCGAATATGTAGTTTAAGAATCTGAACTGTCCGTCACTAGTTGACATTTCCTAGAAGCTCATCCATAGCACTTGGACGACAGACTAGAGAAGATCCAGGATTGTCGTCAAGGGAGGTGCCTCATCGACGCCTTATTTGCCATTAGACCAGTGGCCAGTACACCGGATGTCTGATGATACTAGTCAGCGAAGCCCATCTTGCGGTCATTACTAAAACGATCAGTAACAATATCTATCTTGAGGCTATTCACGGTATACGCAGTGGCTCTCTGGGTTCTCTTCAGGTTGCTTCCAGGTCATAGCTAACTTCAAGGCGTGAGTAAGGTGCAGTGGAGTCTATTCGGGAAAAAGCCCGCCAGAGTAGACGGCCTGTCACATTGAAGGTACGCGGGACGACGAAACCGTCACCAATCGGAATACAACATGTCGAAGTTCATTCCGGCACAAACTCTCTTGAGCACTGCCATTGGAGAATCTACCTGATCGGTGATCCCTCCACCCGTACTCTCAGACAACACCTTGAGAGTTGAGTATAATCCAAGGAGTCGATAGAGACGAGAATGCAGCAACTAGAAAGCCATGCAGAAGAAAATCACAGCTAGCTCGGAAGGACGAGATACACCGAAGTCGATGACACCCCAATGGGCTAGGACTAGTCAGATTGATAATGATCTCTTCCGCCGAGTTCCTCAGCCTATGTTTACTCAGATACCAATCTCATTTATACGGCCGTTACAGCCCCGAGGTCATCACCGCCATTAGCATCATGCATCGGACTCCAGCGTCGTAAATCGCACCCTCATCCACATCCATCATCGACAACCCGTCAAATCCCGATCCCAACACCGACCACAGAGCCAACCCCCATCTAGCCTCCTTCAGCTCGCCTCACCTCGCCCCGCTTCGCCTTACTTCCTCAGGCCAGTTCTTGGCCGATCATATGCAACTTCAGCCACCAACCAATCCCTATACAGAAACCCCGGACGCCAACCCAAGCTTGTCCCTCAACCATCCTCAAACCGCCGTGCTGCCCCTTCGAGGCAAGCACAGGAATAAGAAAGGTGACAAGCAAGCAGAATTTTTTTTTTTTTTTTTTAAAGAAACACACCTCACGAAGATGGAAATTTAAACCCCTGACGACGATCCCTCCCCCCTCTGATCCCCCAAAGGAGCTGAGGATGCTGGCCTTCATCAAGCCCGCAGGACTGCAGGGAGAAACAATGCAAGGCCCGGGGCGATCAAAACCATGCCACGGCACCGTAGCAAGCGTGAGAAAAAGACCTCGCATTCGACTTCCTAAATCAGACGAGAGACACATATGCTCAAATGTAGGCAAGGTAGACAAAATCCGGTTCCGACGGCGCGAGGAAAAGCAAAAAACAGCTCACCTGGATATGAGCAAAAGCGACACTACGCATGTAAACTTCAACGCCAACGAAACGCTAAACTCGTCAACGCGAAAAGCAAATCTCGTGGCCTCCCCGTACATGCATCAGTCGTCGGCCGTAACATATCATAATTCCACCAGATCGATCCGGCACCATTCCTTCCACAGGCTCGCTCGCCCACCCTTACTGGGCCCCCCTCTCGCGCCGCCGCCTGGTTCATGAAGTGGGAAAAGAAAAACATTCCAACCTCCCAACTACCTGGATCTTGCCTCGATCCAGCTAGTGACATGTCACAAATTGGGAGTTGAATAGGAGCAAGGGGAAAAAACGAAGAGCGGAATTAATGCGCATTGTCAAACTGGTTCATATTCTTCCACGCACCAACAGCCTATCCCCCTGCTCAGAAGGGGGCGGCAGCAAGACCCAAGCTAAGTCTGCAAGCTACAGATGACCTTGAAACTCATTCCAAAATTCGACGCTCAAAAGCATCCTTTTCCCAATTGAGCAAACAACTCATTACATCCAAAACTCTTTTTCCCTCGGTTACAGTAAGTCCGGCGAGAGGCAAGCCTTCGTCGCGGTACGTCAGATGAATCTCAAGTGGAAAACAAAAAAAGAAAAACTTATAACTCCGCCCAATGCAGTGGAGGACGAACCATCCATCCAGTATTTCTCTTGTGTTGTGATAAAAACTCCTTCAAAACGCCGAGTGTGGGTTGTGTGTGTGTGTATGTGTTTTGCATCAAACACGAAAACAAATCGCTATGCAAGTTTGGATTGTAGATGCCAATGTAATCCGTAAGGAGTGTGTTTGTGGTGTATCTTCTTTCTTCCGTCTTCTCTCTCTATAGTTCGAGATGCTTTTCTCTGTTCAAGGATCGTAAAGTCATAAAAAGGAGTGTGATGCACTGGGTATCATCCGATGCCGGCAGAGTAGGGAACGTCTAAGATTTTGGTTGTGATGGATCGGGGGTATCATCTTCGATAGTGAGGAAGGAATGTCGTCGTAGATTAATGTGATGGCAGTTGTCGCCGTGGAGTTCGTGTATAGTTGGTGAAAAAGGATCGTTGTGGCGATGCGACGGCGGCTGGCGCCCCGGATCCACCGGTGAATTCTCTCAAAAGGAGTGTGGTGTACATTGGCGTAGTGTGTCGATGCAGCAGGTAGGTAGTATTAAAGGGTGTTAAGAAATCAAAATGGGTCCCAAACGATGGTGATGAAAAAGAACTTGTGTAAGGGAGCAGAGGGCAGACAGAATCCCTATGTCTCTCGCTCCTTACCCTTCTCGCTGATGAACTGAAAGGTCGGCGTCGATGGTAATCGCTGTTGGTTGCGCGGTGGGAAAGGTGTGCTGACTGACAGGGGAGACTCGCCCGTGACAGACGATGACGGGGTGTGCCGATGACGCGGAAGGGGTATGCCGCGAGGGACGGGTGACTCGGGAAGGGGGAGCATGCCGAAGAGTTCGGGGTGGAGGAACGGGGAGGGAGGCAACGTGTTCAGCGAAGATGATGCGAGGACGTTGGAATCCTCCGGTGGCGGGTAGGTAGGGGTGGTTGGCATCCTGAGCGGCGGTCAATCCGGCATTCTTTCCAAGCGACAATTGTTTTGAGCCGTAGTGGTTATCGAGGGTGCCATGGGAGGGGGGGGGGGCAGGGCCTTTCTAGATCCACACGGGCTGCTGGGTGGTGGGAGAGACGAACCCGACGCCAAAGTTGTGGGAACCGCCGACGATGGGGGTAGGCACGCCGCTCATGTCATAGCTCTCGTACGAGCCGTACTCCTCGTTGTCGCTGTATGCAACGGAGCCCTCAAAGGTCGAAGATGCCGGGCTGTAGCCGCCAAAATTGGGGCTGGGAATGTTGAGGTACTGCGAGTTTACGTACGGGGACGACAACACCAAGGGGGAGACGTTGCTGGGCGGCGCCGATTCGGCATTGAGCATCTGCAGGGACTCGGCGCTGTAGCTGAAGGCAGGGTTGTGACCGTACGACAGATATGATTCGCTGACGGGCGGCAGGGGAACCGGCTCGTTCATGTAGAAGTTGGGAGGGTTGAACTGCGGGAACGAGGGCGTCCTCGCGGGTTGGATCCAACCCATCCTCGAGCGGAACTCGTTGACCGTGTCAATGGGGAACTCCATGAGCGTCAGCGGGGTCTGCAGGTCGCCGTCGTGGTTGGCCGAAATGTTGATGGACAGGAGGCGGCGAGCGATTTCCTCGACGGGGCCAATGGATAGGCTGCCAAAGTAGGCGGCGCCAATCTCAGTGAACAGACGCTCCATGATCAGGGCCACCGTGTAATAATAGGCAATGATGATGAGTGCGCTGGGCGAGCCGCCCGTCTGCTTGAGGTACATGACCGGCAGCCAGAAGAGCCACGTCCGCAGGGGGCGCAGGCGCTCAAACTGCTGGGAGACGGACAACGTGGGGCTGACCTTGCGGGCGCCCTTGAGGAAGCTGATCAACTGCTGGATCGACTTGGTGTCCTCCTTATTGTGCTTGAGATGGGCCTCGACCTTTTGGAGCTGAACCAGGGTGCGGTTGAAGGCGTCAATGTCCTCCTTGCGTGGCTGACTCGGCTTGTGGTCCGGACTGGGAGAGGCGGGAGCGGTTGGGAACGTGCAGCTCTCGGCGATGAAGTCGCCAAATTGGGATTCGTGCTTCCAGGAGTCCATGGCTTCGATGACCTGCACGATGCGAGTTAATAACGTTCCTCGTTCCTCAACCCTGACGGCTTCCTGTGTACAACATACCGATGAGGTTCCTTGCATGAGCTGGGTCCAGCTCCGCCTGCGAATTTTGGTGTTAGCGCGGCACTGCATATCGGGTAATCGCTGTGGGCTGCCTACCAATCCGTGGCTTGCCACGACAGAACAAGAGAGGCCGCCAAGACGGCATCCGACGTCTCGCGATTGAACATGCCAATAGCCTCCTGCAGACCCTTGAGGGCAACGCCGCGGTGCTCGTATGCCATGTTGCCCACCAGGGGGCAGTCGGTGAGGAAGGCAATATGCGTAGCTGAGAAGGCCAAAAGCGCATGCATAACGTATGCGTTCGTCGCTCCAATCTTGATGATTCTATTTTGGATCAGTACGGCTCGACGTCTGATTGGCAGACTGCTACTTACGTGGGAATCTGACGTGTCCAGAGTGTGAAGCCGTTGGCATCAAAAGCCGCCAACTCGTTGCAGATGGATGCCACATGGTAGATCAATCTGAGATCCTCGACGGACAAGTACTGGGGGTTAGGTGCCGGGTAGATGTTGAGAGAGGGGAACGGGAAGATTCCCGTCTGCTGCCACTGCGAGATTTCTGCCTCGACCTCAGGAGTCCACATGAGGTCGGCCTTGTCCGGCGTCGTTGATCTGTCCTCTGGGACGGGCATATCGTTGTAAGGGCAGCGAATCTTGTGCTTGGTGCAGTTGCGGCTGGCTGTGTCAGTTGGTGGATCGAGAACGAAGCAAGAGGTACACACCATTGGGGAAAGTTCTCGTCGCATCTGATGTGACGGCGCTTGCAGGTCTCACAACCCTTGCGGGACTTGGTGTGACTGCGGCGGGGAGGACCACCACCAGGACCGGCCATTGTAAGCGTGGGATGAACTAAACGAAAGAACTAGACATGTCAGTATTGAGCGCGAGACAGAGACAGGCAAGACGCACATCGGAAGTACACACGGAAAGAAGGCCGTGTGTGGAAAGCGAGTGGAGTATCGTTACTGAGAAAGCAGCGCGAGGCTTAATCCCAAGACTTGACTTCAATACTGCAGAAGGTCGTCGATAGACTGGGGCAGGCGACGCGAGGGAGCAAATGGTTCCTTGGATGTGCAAGCGATCGGGAGAAGGTTGGTCAGGCGCTTGGTGCGAGGTGACAACAAGAAAGTTGTTAAAGAAGGCCGCTGTGCTCGGTAATCGATTTGGCGGATTCCTCTCACGTCTCTTTCTGTCCCTGGTTTCCTTGCTTTTCTCTTCTTCTTTTCCCAGTTCCTAATACTAATAGCGATCGTGGGTGGGCGATGGGTTCTGCGTTTCTCAAATTCCTTCGTATCTCTCTTGTCATCTGTTCCCGAAAAAGCGAGTGTGGTTGATCAGAAGACCGGTTTTCAATGATGAAGCATTTGCTGGTTGTAGGCCGGCTTATGGGAGAGGCGGGGTTGTAAGCTAGCCTGTCCGAAAGGTTGTTGAGGCTGGAGACCAGGGTATTTGGCGATAGATGCTTCGAAACTGCCGGGGTGGACTGGGCGCGGTTTGGGAGGGGGTTCCAGTTCTCTTTTCCAGTTTTGTTTTTCCCTTTTCTGGTCCTGCTGGGAAAACAAGAGGGCGGGAGGAGGTTGGCTTCGAGGAGGGTGGTTTTGAGATTTTGGTGGAAGAAGGAAAAACACAAGAACGCAAAAGCGAATGACAGGAGTCAACGAGGACTTCCTAAGAGTAGAGTTAGGAAAAAGCGAATGTGATTGAGGACAGCGCGAGCAGCTCAACGAGGCTGATGAGGTTTGATGTTTGATGTAGTCTGAGGGGAGGGGAGACGGGCAAAGGCGGCGGCAGATGAGCTGGGGGATAGATACAGTTAAATAATGGCACCCTCACGGCCCAAGAGGAGAGACAGTGGCCGCAGCAGGCACAGCACAAGAGCACACACACACATGGAAACACACCACTCACACACAGGCTCTCAGGAAGAGGGCGGCACACACGGTTGAGAAGTGCCACACCAGCTTCGGCCTAATCGGGCAAGGCATGACAACCGGGTGGAAATATCGGTGTACGGCCTGTGAGCAATGGCAGAGGAAAAGCAAAGAGAAAAACAGCTGTGCTGTGCAGGTTGCTGCAGCCGTGCTCCTCCATCTGGCGAGGGTGTGCGCGTGTGTGGATGTGGATGAGATGTCCAGGTGCGCAGACCCCAGGCGTAGGTGCGGGTGCAAGGTGCAGGGCTATGTAAGGAGAGAGAAAGAGAGAGAGAGAGACTGGATGGGACAGGGACATGTGTGGACTGTGGAGGGGAGGGGCCGTCCGTGCTGGGATCGTTGCTGGGACTAGGCAAGGTGTGAAATCCGTACATACCGGGTCATTAACTCTCTCGCAACGGTGGGCGGGATGTATCTATGTATTTGTGTGTGTCTTCGTGTGCATACACTATGTCGTTGCTCGCCAACTGCGGATGCCTCTCCAAAGGTGATAAGAGGCCGAGTGAGTACCTCAGCAATGACGGATCCAGAAGGTTGTCGGGTCCAAACGAAACAGGGTTCTCGCGGATTCCGACAGATTTGTCCGCGGCTGGGGTTGAGCCTGTTGAATAGAGAGGCTTGGAGTGTGTCGGTGAGGATTAGTGTGTCGCGGAGCTTATTCTTCTTTCTTCGCTCTGTACCGTTGTCGTCTGTAGGGGGGGCAGGAGTGAATCGTGATGCCTGTTAAGATGGGCAGGAAGGAGATGGGACTCTAAGATGGGAAGGGGGATAAGAGCAGGGATCCTGGCTTTGGTCAATCCAAGAAGTGAGGTGAGGGATGGTAAGGGTTGGCTGTGTGTCCGTACAGAAGGTAACGCAGGCGCGTGCGTGTACTTTAATGCATGTGGAGACTGGGGGGAGACGAGAGAATGAGAATGGGAGGTGGAAGGAGTAATTATTTTCATCGAGGAGCTGGCAAGGCGGAAGAAGATACATGCTAGAGGAATGGGGGTTGAATAAGATTGAGAGAAGAGAGAAAGGGTCGTTGTCGACGCCGTCGGCACGGGTGGATAGGTACTTACTCAGGTACTCGAAGGCATGTCTGATGAGCTTGATATCAACGGCCATCATTATGTCTCGTTGTTCGGGCGTGTATTGACACGAGATCCGAACAGCTCGCTCCAGTCTCCGGTAGTCGTAGGCTGGGATTTGCTTAGACGAGCAAGACGAGCAGAGACTCTGCGCTATTCCGCGCCTACCGTGTCTATCAAGGTCGGTATCTGTCAAAGACGGCCGTAGTAGGGTCGTAGTGTCGAGTGTAAAGACATGACTACGCCCAAAATGTCAATCTTGTGCAGTACCGATACCGGGCAGTGTGCTATTTGTCCACCGCACCGCCAAACTCCCCGTTCACCCGCCAAAAGTCGAACCAAGAGAGCCAAAATTAAAAATAACCCCGGGCCCCTCCTCCCGTGGGTGAGCCGGCTTCTTGGGCCCCAACCAAAGGCGGCGGCGATTCTCACTGGCAAAAACTAAGGCAGAGAGGGAGCGAGAGACCGGGGCCGGGGCAATAGAGCCACCACTCATTGGGGGCCGCCGGTGGGAGTGACCTAGAAGTGAAAACAGGCGGTGGGGTCGAGACGGGAGGGTGAGCGAGAGAAGGAGGGGGGGTAAGAGAAGAAATGAATAGGTAAGTAGGTAATTGAGTATGAGTGACACTGTGAGAGGGCGAAAGAACTTTCTTTGGCCCTCACCTGGCCCTCTCCTCACGAGACTTTCTCTCCCCACGCCGCGGGCTGATGAATCTAGTCCGCAACGGGCTGAACAGCTGTGGGAATCGCCGTCTCTCATGCTAACGTCGTGCCCATGCCGAATTTCCACCTCCTTTCGCACTCCCCCCTCCATAGCCAGCCGGCCACTGGGAGACGGCCCTTGGGTTTGCTGCGCCTCATGCTTTGCTTCGCTTTTTGCTTTCACGTCCCACCTGAGTTCGCCGGAAGAGAGACATCCTCTCCAGCGCTAGATAAGCCGCACCATCTCCATCTGGCGACTTTCTAGCGCGTTCCTCTGCTATGCCCTTCCCAGTTAGCCATCCGCTGTGTGTGGCTGGTTTCTCCTCGGGCGCTGGCACAGGGCGCCGTTGCCTCTGTTACCCTCGCCTTCCTGGCGCCCTCGCAGCAGCTGCTGTTGGTGATTCTGCCGCTGGTCTCGCGGCTGCGTTTGCTGCTTGTCTCCTTCAGGGATGGCTTCATTACCTTTGCTGTACCCGCTACCGGCCCATCATGGCATCACTGCATCGCGCCGCTGATGCCATGCCATGCCATAGTGTTCCATTACCGCTCCGTACAACCTCTTTCGATGCTCGCTTGAACGAACCTCGCGACCACCGGCCGAGAAGCTGAATGAGCTTCAAAGGTCAGAGAATAGGGGCAGGGGCCAATCTTGTCCCGATCCAGTCCAATGACACGTTGTGGGCAAGGTGTCGGCAGGGAGCCAGTCAACACGATGGAGGCGAAGCAATCGCCAGTCAGCGAGTATTGCATCGCTGCTCGTCTGTGCCAGCGTCTGTGCCGGTGACTCTTTGCGACGCTGCCGAGCCAGCCAAGGGCAACGTCCCCAGTCCATCCATCCCATCTCCCCTTTCGGTCTCTCGCCCTCCCTCGCCGGTCATGCTCATGCAAACATGCTCGTGCAACGCGTCCACTCAGCCGATGACAGAGCACCGCTCGCTGTCCAGTCTCGGACAGCCACTTGGCTCAGCTTCATGCGAGTTTGGCTCTGTGCCCTCCCTTTCTCGGGAGACCCTTCAGCAGGAAATCTAGGCAATGTCAATGTTGGAGCAGGAGCCAAAGCATCCTGTCAGACCGAAGCTCGGGCGGCAAGCAGTATCCGCTGCTTTTTTCGTCCGTCCCAACTATAGACTCTGAGATGAAGGCGAACACAGATGAATTAAGGGGCATACAGACTCCGCGGCCCCGGACAACATCTCCATAGCCGCCAGAAGCTTCATGTTTGGGTCTTGCGGATGGAAATTTCTCCGTGGGCCCCTCCTTAATGGGCCTCTCTGTCAAGATGTGACCAAGGTCATCTCCTGGCTCGGTTGACCACCGTCGCCCGGCTGGCCACCTCAGGTGGCTTAGGTAATAGCGTCGACAACTGGGTTGCGGGACCTTTAGTATGTGAATAGCAGGAGGCGACCATGAGTTGAGCACCGCCCAGAGTAACAATCCACTACCCTCGGCATTCGCCATTTGAACCTGCGTGGTCTGCGTCCGACTAGTCTCCCCCAGGGCTGAGAACCTGAGAGGGTGCTCTTCAAGATGCATCCAGTCAGAGCCCGACAAGGAGGCCAACATCGTCATGTGGACTTGCTCACCTTTTTCTTTTTTCTTTGCCCCGGCCTGCTTCTCTGCTGGTGTGGTGACATGCAGTACCGTCCGTCGCCAGTGTCAGAACCCATGGCCGCAGTGAAAGCGGTTCTCTCCGCGTGTATCCGTACGCCCACAGCGAGTGGCTCTCTCCATTCCTAACGACACCCGACGCCCATTCTCTTGTACCTACCGCCTGCCCTATGACCCCAATCGAGCGGCCCTAGCACTGGGGTCCAACAAATAGCCTCTGCGGGCATGGGTATGTTGCTGGTGGCGTGCGGCATGCCTCCATAATATGTCTGCATCGCCAATGTTCGTACAATTCCTTCTGCTTCGCTCTTGCGTGGTTGTTCAGAGTTCGATCCCACGAGAACAGAAGCTTCCGTGTCCCGAAGTTGCACACGCAATCGTCCCAAGTCTGATGACGAGTGCTTCTCTGCTATCGTGGTCTCGACATCTCTGGAAGCTGACATTGCCGCGGCGAGAACTTTCCAAAAAGCAGGAGAGTTCGACTCCCGTCATGCCACAAGCTTGGAGGGTAAGAAGCTCGAACTCTCAGCTGGTGCCCCGCCCCGGTCCTTGTCCACTAATGAAGAGAGAGTGTCCTTTCCCATCCCGACCGGAAGTGGAAGGACCCTGTTCCCATTCCTAGTCCACTAGAACGACCGGCGAACTTTATGCGGCAATGGATCATGGGCATCCGTGCGTACTTCCCTCTAGGGCTCCCCATCACCCAGGCGGACCTTGCCCCGTGGTATACTATGCCGAAAGAAGCGCCAGCGTGACGCGGCGACAACGAGAATGAAGGCGCCCAGAGTACCAACGAGCGGCCAAGCTGGTGAACAGTCCTGAAGAGAACAGCCGAGGAACATCTGGCGATGTGAGAGCTCTCCTGGCCCAAGCTACAGCTCTCCGCGACGCTAGAAACGGTCAAGGAATAGCCAGGTTACATCAGCCAGAGAGACCTGACGGTCATTCAAGACATGGTTTCAAGCGTGTGCCGTCGCGTCCGAGCTTTCGAACCACAGCACTCACACAAGTTCCCTACCAGGACCTGGGTCGATGCCGAGGCAGGGGGTTGATTGACAAACTCCAGCCATACCCGCCATCCTCCATGGCATGGTATGGATCTAGGTAGTAGGAAATGCTGCCGCTGCCAAAATAAACCATCAAAAGTGCTTGGTAGTTTGTGCTTTTCTGGTGAAGCAAGTAAGCAATGACACGGCGTCCAACCATCTCGGTGCGACGTTTGGGGGCCTGTGATCTCTGCCTTGTGTTATTTCTCCGACTCGCGTCAACGTCGATCCCTTGAGGTTGTCCCCTGTCTATGATCAAAGTCCCTGCCGAGTCTGAGAAACAATTCATGATCCCATTTTCGTCTCCGGAGGCTGACAGCCTGTCCCTCGTCAGTGTTCCGATGCACTTCAGACGAGTGCCGGAGCCAACCAAATGTCAAATCATGAAGGCGACTCGGGCAGATCTTGGGACTAAGGTTTGAGGTTATTGCTGTTAGGTCATACCCGCAGGAACTCTCCGCCCAAGACCCTTCGGCCAAAGGCTTGGAGAAGAGCAAGGAAGAAGGGGGGGCATAAAAAGGAAGAAAAAAAATTGGGTGAATGGACCAAAAAAAAAAAAAAAAAAAAAGAGTACACCACGATCGTTTCCCCGCTCTGCTTTGGCGTCCAGCTTCACCAAGGTGGGTTCGCTAGCGCAGCTTTGCCTTATTGCTTGGTATCAAAATCCGTAGGCGGGTGCGTCGCCCAGCGAGTCATAGTGAGAAGTCGGTGGAGAAGACTAATTCAAAGACAAAAAAACGTTAATTCGATTCACCCCACCCCAGCAAGAACAAGACGTGATATTTTGAAGCTCCGTCTCAAGTAGAACGAATCTTGTTGGGGGATCTCTGTCTCCCGAGCCTCGAGGCTTAGTCGCATTTCCTCCGAAGCCTTTACTGCTCCGCCGCGCTGGGGTTGGGCGCGGGTCGCTTCTTTCCAGGATCTCCATCTCTGCTCTTGGCTCTTGTCGTTGTTTGAACATGCCTGTACCAATCTGCAAGGGGCTGGGAGATCGGAGTTGCAGGGCGTTTTTCTGGTTCTGGTTGGCTGAAACAGCAGTTTCTCGTGTCCATTTTTGGCGTGCCCTGCCAGGGTATCTTACCCATGCTCTGCTTTTCCAGCCCTGGAATGAGAAACATGAAGGGGGGGGCTCGTCAGAGGCAGCTTTCCCGAATAGTCAACGAGATCTTAGATAGCCGTCGCAAACCACGAGGCAGCTGGTGTCACCGCTTAGCGCAGCTAGCAACGAATCATCAACCTGTCTGTCCCGGCCGTCGGGGGTGTGACGCTCATGTGGTGGCGGTGGCTGTTATCAATGTCCAGCAAGTCAGCTTCCACACAGGCCGACGAGAGCGAGCGAGCGCGCGCGCGCGCGTCAAGAGCCGTCCGTCTCTGGCCGGGTCCGCGTGAGGTCCGCTTCTTTGTGCCTGACCGCCCCGTGTGGCTCTCCTGCCAACCCTGTCAAACTGCCAGGGATGCCCTTTCATGACACAGGACACACCAGGACCGGCACACCAAACATTGATATGGAGTCTGCCATTCGTTGGCCAGCAGCGGTGTGAAGCAGTAGCAGCGAGATAATCTTCCGAAGAGACATCACGAGTGGGTTGGGCCTTGCTGGGCGGGATGTTGGACTCTTGGAGATGGGGGCGCTCGCTCCTGGGGTCCAAGAAACCGAGGCAAACGGGAGGGAGCTTGGTCAGAAGGCGGTCGGACGGCGATCGGAGGGCGGCCGCCGGACGTGATCTCCCGACCATCCGAAGTCTCGGTGCAGGAATGCAGGAACGAGAAGCACACGAGGCCTCAGAGGTCGGTGGTGCAGGAGATTCGAAAGAAACCTGCATCATTTTGACATCAACATACGCTTCTCGGCCCGTCTGCGTAATTCGGTCCATACGGTGATGTGAGCGTTAGCGAGCCTCTGACAACAAAAGCACCACATCATGGCACTTTTTTCCCTCCCAGTCGACGGCCGAAGTCACTGTGTGTCTCAGTCGATTGGCCGGCGAATAACGACCAACGGCCTGAGGCTCCGAGATGGTGCCCTCATCCCAATATCCATGCAGAAGCATGGTTGAGGGCGTCTGGATTTTGCCGTATCCGGAAAGGCGGGTTTCTATTCTTAAATAACCTTCTTTCACTGCTGTCTGCGAGATTTCGGTCATATTCGCACCGCGCGCACTTTTGCTTTGGAGAGACGTCTCAGGGTCCTTTGGGCAACGGCATTTGCTGCTCTGGAGCCACAAAATTCTTTTTTTCCTCCTCTGTCTTCGCCATATGCGGCAACGTCAGCAATATCATGCGTGTGCGTCGTCGACTAGTGCTGAGAGACGCAACGTTCCATAGCACGCCGGCGGTCTGTCGATGATGCGTAGCATTGGAATGTCACCTCACTCGTCAAGTCGCCGACAGGCAGCGACTTGAAGCACGCCGTTCGCTCCGTCTCCGGTAGACTCGTTGGTGATCGACATCCGCCGTCGCGTTTGATTTAGGCGCAAAGACGATCTCACGCTCGGGACGAGTCAAAGTCTCAATCAGAGAAGCCTCTAGGGGGGATATGTTGGGTTCGAAATCGGCCCTGCAGATAGCTAGCTGATCTGACGTGTCTCCACTGCCGCCGTCACGGCGAGATGGTGGAATTTCTTCCAGCGCGCGGGCACAGCGCGGGCTGATCGCTGTGATGGTGAAAACATTGTGGCCACCAGCTGCCATTGGTTCTGCGGCCGACAGGGCAAAGGAGAACCCTGTGCGCATCACTGACCCGCATATGTGAGTTGGACGTTGTGCGAGCCGCGACGGCCGAGCGCGGTGAGCAGACGATGCATGGGGTGTCCCGGAAGCCTCGACGCTAGGCGAAGAGATCTGCCTCTCCAACACTGATATTCGTGCGATGGAGCCCACAGAAAGGAGTGTTTTTGTTTTTTTTTACACGCATACACACAAAGTTGCCCGGTATATTTTTGCAGCCTTTGAGAATCCACGAGTCCGGCTGCCCGGTGAGACCGTGAGGCTCCCTCAAGATCTGTGGATAGTCAGTCCAGCTGTGAGTTCGCCACGGAGCTAGCGGAGTTTCGGGGCTAGCTTTCTGTCCACCCCGACCCGCCATGTTTGTCAAGCGCTACCTGATCTTCTGGTAGCGGAAGACTCCTCAAACCAAGCAAGGCTTGGTGTCCATAGACCCGATGGGCGGGAGGCGGTGAAAAGGGCAAACTGCCGAGCTAGTGGCCGACTGCAGAAAGCAGTTGCCATCCGAGCAGCGGTTAAGTCGGTGGGTATACATTGATCAGCCACAGAGGCAGAGACAGAGGCAGAGATGCAGCGACACAGAGACACAGAGACGCAGAGACGCATGCAAGCGATGCCAATCAGCAGAGTGGATGGCGGTGATATGTTGATATGGCGCATGACCTCAAGTATCCTGGGCCTTTATTCGACAATGGGCTTGGCCAGGGTCTCCAAGCTTTGCTTCACGTCGAGAACTCTTCGGTGCGGAGAAGATGCGACTCTGCCATGGACTTTTGCTGATGAAGGTAGTTTATCCGCTGCGAGTCCGAGCCGGGGACAGGCATGGGCGACTCGCGAGCATGATGGCCACGGGCTCGGGGGGTTTAGACGGGCAGCCATGCTGCCAGATGCCAATCTATATAGCGTCTCGTCGGCCGAGTCATTAGCAGATTTTGCTTTGCCGATGATCTTTTTCGCCGGCCAGGTTTAAAATCTCCAAGGGGTCCGTTGCTGTCCAACAGGGGGGGGGGGGGCTTGGAGACGAGGGTGATGATGACTGATCAGAGCATGGGATGTCGATTCGATGGGGCTGGGAGTGTCTGTAGGTCCAAGACGAAAGCGTGAGGATAGACGATACGCACTCTGTCGGCAGCGAGACGGAGAATGTCATATGAGTAATTCGCTCAAGCTGCTCCGTCCGTCTCCGTCGTGGACGACAGCGGCCAGTCTCGTTTAATGGTCGTTAATTGCTGTAAAATTGTTGGCATTTCTACTGGGCTTCTGGAAAATGGGCAGGGCCACCCTTCCCCACCATGTCTTGGACGGCATACCGGGCACATTCGGCAGGGGAAGCGTCGGAGTTCCACCGCTTAGCGGAGCAGAGGAACGTCGAGGGAGGCCAATGACCGGGGGGGCGTATGAGCACTATGAATGGTTGGAATCTGATAGGGGTTTGCATGGAGGGAGGGGTGTGTAGGTGTGTGTGGAAGCTTGGTGATTGTGATGGGTTTGAGTGCCAAACATGGTTGGCTGGTTGTTGGCAAAAATGGATAGACTGACGCTTAGGGGAAGTATAGTACAATGTGGAAGTCTATGTCGTCGGTATGGAGTACTGGACCAGCAACAGAGCGAGCCTGAACGACGACAAACCTTGTCTTGAAGGCGGATGATGTGCATGTTGACAGGATCATGTCCAACTGCGCGGTGCCAGACGGGCCACTCTGGTGCGGCGTTGTGGATTTGTCACCTCAACATTTGAGATATCCATGGAGAGAACTGAAGCGAGAAGTCGTCGTCTCATGTCGTCCAATCGGCCGCTAGCGTGGGTTCGGTTCAAGTGCAGCGAGGCCGAGAAACGCAAAAGTTCATGACCCGACTCGTTCTGGATAATGAGGTAGAGGAGATTGAGAGAGAGGCAGAAGGCATCGAGTGGTTTGCCCGGTCAGATTAGGTAAGAATTGCTTGGAACATGGCCCCATGATGACGTCTTTCCTCCTTCTTGGGCTGAGGCGACAAGCACTTGGGGAATCCAGGACTTTTGTGTCTGTGGATGCTAGCAGCTAGCCATCGGGGGGAGGACACTTTAGGTAAGGTAGGTAAGGAAGGGACGATATCTGGCAACTGCTCAAGTTGTGTTGTCTCGATTAATCGTTACCCCGAAGTCTTGGCGTCACCCGTCTCGCGGCGTGGCTTCCCGACTTTGTGAGGGGAAATCCCGAGGTAACGTCTCTTGGCTAAATGCAATATTCGTTAAATCCTCCTCTTTCAAGCTTAAGTGGGCATGAACATTGCTAAGGTAAGCGCGGGCAGTTGAGACAGAAGATGCGAAGTAGGTAGCACCTTACCTAAGGCAAAGACAAGCAACCGCATGGGTTGAAGACTGCAAGGTTCCTTCCCTGGCTGAACAAGGTTAGTTCCGCCGTGCCCCCCCAGCAGCGCAAAGAGCCGATTTGCCGAGCCAATCTGATCCTGGTGGCTTTTTTTTTTTTTCTTTTTTTTTTTTTTTCCGCCTGGCCCTCTTCTTTGAATTAAAGCTGTGGAAACCCAAAATACTTTTTTGTGGTGCCAGTGGTGGTTGGTCACTGGTCAAAAAGAGAGAGGAGACTGGAAAGAATGGAAGGGGGAAAAAAAAAAGGCAGGAAGCGGATGGCAGGTGACAGGTGATTGGCCTCTCCTACCCCGGTCAGATGGCTGCCTTGCAATGCCTAAATTTAGAAACAGCTAAGTTGCCTGATCGGGAGACACTAGCCAGTAGTAGCCGGGGGCAGGAACAGGTGAGTGTTGTGTGCACCTGCCACGGGCTTGCCTCTGCATCAGTCTCACAGGTCTTGCCTACCTCAGGTTGGTGTCAAACCAAGCCTGCGTTCTGCCTTCTCTTTCTAGCGCGCTCCAGTCCTTGGTTGACCTCCCCACATCTCCTGCCTGCAACAACTGCACCTCCGAGTCTCCAATGGCAATGCCAACAGCAGCAAGACCAACCGTGGTACCCTCGCCCAGGTCCTCCTACCTGGCAGGAAGAAGCGAACAACGACAGCCCTAATGCCTCCTTCATCTGCCACTCGCAACTTTGCAAGGTAGGTAATACTCCGTACTCCGTACTCCGTACAGAGACACTTTACCTAACGGACAGCTTGTCTATCTGCGGTCTTTACCCGACTCCTGGGCCCATCCTCGCACTGGAGACTTCGATTTCCCACAATTACCTACATTATACACACCGAGCGAGCATCACCGCCGTGGACCTGACCTAAGCTGGCCTGACCTTGTTAAGTTTTTCTACCAATCCCGGAGCTTCTTGCTTCGCCATGGTGCATCACCTTGCCGCCTATCGCCCATCGCTCATGGGGTCTTGAGCCCGAAGTCCGACTTTTCATGTTCCGTGCCCAGTGCCCACCCCTGAGCTCTCTCCAACGTCTTTACAAACGCCATTTCATGAGACACCGAAACCCCCCGAGCTCATGTCTCGAGCCCAACCCCCGGCCCTACGACAACCTTTGGTTTCGATCCTAGCCAACCCTTCGGATGTCATCGCCGTCTCAACCCGCGCATTCGACCTTGGCTCCGCTCTCCTCGAGCCGATGGCTCTTGCTCAACTCTCGCCGCAGGTCGCTCGTCCTTCCCGAGGCACAGTAACGAAATCCCGGTTCTTTATGCCTGTTCCCTAGCAATACCGCATGATTGAGGACTTTCTCTTACTTGGCTACAGGCTGACTACATGCAGGCCACTTGTGTGCTGCAAGACAAAGGCTCAGAAAGCCACTGCTAGACGATTCGCAGAGGAACTCCACCACTGACCCGTGACCAGGGCTCTGACAGTTCACAGCATGACAAGCGTTGCGAGCTAAGAGCAACCAGCTGCTGGCCTAGTGCAACGAACCTCTTGGCACCTAACTCGGCTTGGCTTTCGTTTTCCAAAGCCTAACGTCAAGCGCCTCTCTGACCGTCAATGATATGATCGAACCTGATCGACGCTGTGCCTCTCTGACTCGACCCGCGCTCATTATCGACACTTTACTCGGCACGGCTAGGTCAGGACGCCTTCTGCTTTTCCGCTGCTCCAGGCACATGGTTTACCGCAGAGCAAGCGCACCCTGCGGCCGCCGAAGGTCATCGCTTGCCTCGGTCTGTGGCTGAACGCAACTTAGTCCCCAACAGGTCTGAGTTGGGCCCGCCCTGCCAGCCGTCAATCACCCTCTTGCCTCCACGTGCTCGACAACACAGCTTGGGCTTCTTTGTGCGCTTAATTGTTGGCTGCTTAGCCGTCAAGTCGCTCCGTCCCCAACTTCCCGGGGGGGCTTGTAAACGGTTCCATGGTCTTCGACGCGTGCAAACGGAAAAAAGTTCCTGATGTTGGGTCGAACGGCATTTCCATCTGCTGCACCTCAAGCATTTGTCACAGCATCCGCCATTCGTCAATCTCCTCCCTCACTACGGATAGAGCCCCCTTTTTCTGGATTGCACCCTCCACTCTGGCCATTACGTCCCGGCCGGGACGCCTCACCCGATCTCTCGACGGCTTCTTGCACCCAAGACTACAGATCATCAAGCAACGTTGGACGGTCTCTGCCGTGCTGCAAAAGCCACAGCACGCCCGGTCCAATTACTATTGGTATCTTGTTCAGCACAGGCGCAGCTCCTGAGCACAAGATGCCCACCGCTCCGCTACTTTACCACTATACCATGTATTCTGCACGCTGGCATCCACAGCTGCAACTTCCGCATGCCCCGAGCCCAAGATTGGCGAGATCATCGCTCGCCATGATCACGCTGCGTAAGTTTTCGCTTCCTGTCAGTAAATGAAGCGTAGTGTGAGACGTTTGATGCCTCGATCCTTGGGATGCAGCCCTGTGTCTCCGATAGAGTGCGGATCATCCCATCACCTCCCCTCTCTGGATAGAAAGCCGTGTACCTCGGCGACATGTCGTTGATCAGCATCAAGATCGCGATCTCTCAGTTTTGACAACGTGCTGCTGCCAGACGAGAGGGAGTACCGTCACCAGTCCTGTCACTATTGTGTCATTTGCGTGTGACCTTTGCGGAACCCCGTCGATGGTCGTCCGCAGTCGTCCCGCCATGCTAGTCCCTCCGAGAGCATTTCACAAAGAGTCTCGATGACCATCATCTCGGACAGTTGCCCAATGGGAGTTGAGCCCTAAACACTGGCTCGGGAAATCTCCCACGATCCCCATCTGGGAGGGCTTGATGTAGTTAAACTTCCGTTAGAAGGGTCCAACCGTTTGCCACCTCGGGTCTTCTGCCGTTCTTCAACCCGTAAGCTAGTGTTTGATAGGCGTACGGATCACCCGGTGAGAATCCGGAGTGGCGTGAAGGCCTCTTTTCTTAGTCCCGTTGTCTTGCTCAGGAGAAGTGCACTGTGAGAGACCGCGAACCGAATCTGGATGATGATGCTTTGGAGCGATTTGCAGACTTCACTCCCTAGTGTCGCGAAGTGCCCCTTTGGTAGCGGCCCGGGTTGGTGGCAACCTTGTTAGTAGCGTCACGGGAATGTCCACTCGAAATATCCAATCTATTTTTGAAATGGGGGTTGGCTGGTCTGTCAAGTGGTGGATTGCCCTGGTTGCCATTGCGGGATGGCATGACTTGGTCGTCATATCGAGAGCGTCTGGCGTCCCACAGCATGCAACTAACGGATTCCTTTGAGGCTTGCTCCAACGTTTGACGCTGGACAGTGGTGTGGCGCGTTACTAACGCCCTGTTCTTGTCGTCCGCACCAGTCAGGTTGGCTGACACGCGCCACAGGGTTTCTGGAAAGTCTGACAGACTATCGGACATGAAAACCTTGATTCTGAGACGGGTATGTGCCTCTATCGTCCATCCCTCGCCAAATCGCCCAATTGTGGCTAATAACCGGATGGCTAGACCTGCGATGTCGTTGCGGTCGTCACAGTCGGGGGCGCATTTACACTTTGTCCGCGAGTCAGTTCTCCCATCCGGAGTTCATTCCATGAAGCTTTTAGACACTTTTTTATTTTGTTTGACAGCAGCTTTGTGGGTGCCGACACACCGCAGCTAGTCCAGGCATCCGGGAATCTGGTATCCGCCGTGAGCCGGCATTACCCAGTCCTCAGACTTTCGGAAAATTTGAAGTTGAGTGAGGGTTGTGTGTGAGCCTTGGCTGATTCCCGACAACTGTCGCATCCCGTCCACCGGGATGGTCTCGGAGGGGGAGGGGGCGGCAACGGCGATCAACCCGGCGATGTTAAGCATCACGGGCCTGAGGGCAGCGCCGTCTGGTGCACCGTACGCCAAACCGTCTTGTGTCATTCTCCTCGACTTCGGATCAAGCTGAGGGGTTCGATGGCCTCCTCTCGCCGGTCAAGGCAACCACTCGGCACTTACGGCAGCGAAAGGGGGCCGTTGAATCCGATCGATATTAGCGCAGACATAGCCTCTCACTGTGAGCAAGAACGCATCGCACACACTCTCACACACACATACACACACCTACAGATAATAGGTCCATTCCCCAAACTGAATCGATGTCAAACTCTATAAAATTAGCCAGCCTGGCAATTTGCAAGTGGGCGCACTTCTCGACGGTGGCGGCGGCGGTAAATTGAGATGGGAAAGAAGCGAGTTAAATGCGAGGCGCTGACGGCTTATCTGGTGAACGGACGGAATTCCGCTGACAACTGATATGCTAGACTCATCTCGTTAGGATGGGGAATGCGGCGAAATCGAACCATGATGCATCTTTTGATAGGTGAGAAATGATGCTCACTCGGAAACCATGAAAGTCTAAAGAGCAACAGTCAGTCCCTTTTCCGACTTCAGGCAAGTTTGGAAATTCAGACCGTCTGTAGGGGCATATGCCTACTCAGCGCCCACTCTCCCACTCCTTGGCAAGGCGCGAGGAAACGACGCAGCGGGCGCGTCTGTCAGATGGGACGACAATAGAGGAAGCCTCCGGAGGGGGCGGCTCATGGATGGATGACACCGACAAGATGTTCACGGGTTGTTTCTGCGCCAGTCATTTTGGCATCTCCGCTAGACGCCGCCCCGCTAAAGCTCATCCGTAAGGGTAGGGAGAGAAGGATAAGAAAAGGACTGAACTCGGTCGAAATTGAGATCTTCGTGTGCGACATTGGGCAGGCAATATGAATCGCCTTGTCTCTTTCTCTGTGCTCTGTTCATTGTTGGTGGGTTTTTTTTGGCACGGGGAATTATTCTTAGAAGCTGGGGGCAACGGCATAGCGTCGCGTGGGGAACCTACCTCGCCTTCGGATAGGTTGCAAGGAGTTTCTGCAGTCTACAGACATAAGTGCACAATTTCATTTCACAGATATCGGCAGCTCAAATCCCCGATGGCACAATTGGCTAGCGCGTCAGACTGTTAATCTGGAGGTTGGTGGTTCGAGCCCACCTCGGGGAGGTAACAGCGGTTCAATTCCGTTTCAATGTTGAGCAATTTTTATGTCAGTTTCAATGTGATGGGCAGTTTAGCCGTACTTTTTTCCATTTGTCTGTCGTATTGAACAAAGAAAGGTCATTATATTATGTCTGCCACTCCGCACAGGTGTAAGACGCCTCACTTTTTGGGGTGGAATAGACGCAACAGCTTAGTATCTAATTTGTTTAGGGATGGATAGGTAGTCCGTAGTAGGCTGGCCTTGCGGTGAATGATAGGCAAAGCTTCATTATATCAGCCAGTCCGCGCTGAGACTTGAGCACCCCTGGCACGCCTAAATCCTCGATGATCTGCCAACATCACTTGGGAGTGCGCAGGCTTGAAGACGTCTTTCCACTATTGCATTCCGCACCTGAGTTTTCCCAATAAAGACGATCCAGACTAGTAGTATTCAATCACTTCACAGAATTCTTTTTCATGCCGCCGAGACGCTCTAGCTAGCTAGCCTCTATGTATTTAATCAATTTGAGAAGGAAAGGCGATGCTTTGCCAGGGATCTCAAGTGCATTTTGCTTACTATCCGCAATAAGATCTTGAAGTTGACGAGGGTTCAAGTGGTATATCCTCGCTCACGGTCACCATCTGGTTGAAACTGAAACGCACAGTGAGGAGTATATTCTTCGAGCATTCCAGGCTTTTCACCGCAGTTGGCATCCGATTCAATATGCTTTTTCTGCCTTCGATTAAGTAGATACCGTGAGACGCATGCTATGTCCACCAACAGCTTCGCTTGTAAGAGCTGTGCCAAGTTGCTAATGAGTAGCTCAACATTGCAGCTAAGAAACCATCTTAAACCCCCGCCGACCGGCGGGCCAAAGGTCACTTGAAGAAGCGGGCCTCATACCTAGGAACTGTCTTAGATTCTACTCATGTTGGTCGAGTGTACGGTAGCCTGCTCATGCGTAGGCTCAAGAAAGATAAGGCATGCCATCAATCCCGTCTCAAGTGCTGCTGATGAGGGAATCACCCACCCCAATGGTTGCCCCTTGGAAACAGTAACTCAACCTAGCTCTCAGCGTTTTCAGCCTTTGCAGGTTTTCTTCCGTAGATGGACCAGCTAGAAGGGTGTCAGTAAGAAAATGTTCGTAGAGGTCTTCAAGGAATGCTCACATTGAGAAGTAAGCATGGATACTCCTGTCTGCAATGTCTCTCCTGGCCTCCATGATGTGAACTATCGCCTCTTCCCTTGTCCATCCATGGGCGCGCGTCAAAGGAGCCATTAGGAACCCCTCCCAGGCAGGTGAGATGTTCTCGAGATTCCATTCGCCGAGCTCTTTGTAATGGCGGTCCTTCGGCCAGCTGTTCGTGGGCCATTTGAATCTCTTCATCTGAACGTCCTCGAAACCGACCTCTTCCATGAATTGTTTTAACCGACGTGTATCTGCGAAGGGACGCCCAAAGATTTCTGCTGCAGAACCCCATAATCGAACACTCTTCATGAGATTGGAGTCCTCCTTGAGAGTGCCGTCATCCGATAGGGGAATGAGGTCAACTTCGTTGGCCTCCAGGTAGCCTCCAGGGTTCAGATTACTGTCAAAAAGAATTAGTATGTCAGACTTAATGGCGCCGTTGAAAGACTGACTCATAAGACTGTTTGAATAGCTTCTTCCAGTCGGTGATACTCCACGTCATCATTCTGCAATGAATATAGTCGAAAGCATCCGAAAAGATCCAAGGCTCCTCAATATCGTCGACCTCGAACCTTACGTTCGGCGGGACACTTTTACAAACAGTTAGTCTTTACTTAACATAGTAAACACTTAATTGGATCAGAAGTCATACAACTCTGGTTGAACAGCAGAGAGGTCAACGCCGAGGACCTGGGGCACGAATAAATCAGTGCCAACAAGTCTGATAATCAATTCGTTTCGTGAACTTTACCTCTGCTTCGGGATGCTCTTCGCCATAGTCAATGGCCCAAATGCCACTGCCTGTTCCAATATCGAGAACTCGTCCAACTTTAGCGTCAAAATCTGCAGGCGGAGCATTGCCCAGGTGATCATGGAATGTGCGAATAAACAAGTTATGTTGCAAGTCTACCAGTACTTCATCAGTTTTGAAGTCAGCCGAAAATGAGGAACAGGATACACACCAAGTCTATCGTTTTCTCTCTCATCATTGGGCACCCAATATTCTAGTTTTGTCAGTTCCGTACAACATACCATCTGCCAAGTCCTTGAACTGACTGCCATCCTTGTACCTGTGGTACGTTCTGCCATTCTCGATTCGATAATCGAGGATGGAGCTGCTCAAACTCGTCGTGGATGAAGCAAGGCTTTGCTACTTTTGGTGAGCTTCTTCCTTGAGTATACGGGTTGTGGAACTTGCTACACACCTCGCTCACGGACGCATCATCACCGGTAGTCTGTACAAAGTCAGAGGTCCGTTTTTCTCTGGTTCTTACAGGAGTGGTACCTCATCGGCTGCGATGAAGACGCCCTGTTCGGTTTCTTCATTTAACTGGGCGGCGGCTGCAGCTGGCAATGGAGCGACTGGCGAAGAAGCAGCTGGTGCTTGGTCTACGGCGCTGTCGTCGGGACACATGTTTGCGATTGAGGGGGTCAAATTCCAAGATTGCGAACTTTGGCAGCAACTAGTTCGGACTTATCCGGTGGTCCAGCTCAGCGGTACTTGGCAACTTATCGGTCTGAGAGATGATCAATCAAGTCTTGTTACCCCTCCTTTTCGCTGGAGACAATTATGCAGGTTTGCTTCCAACAGGCCACTCTCGCGACATGGATCTGGGTGCGTGGGGGGCGGCTCCCTGCAAACCCGAGCAAGCCGCGCACCCGAATGAGACAATAGGCCGACAAGAGGCTTTCCAACGACGGTCATATGGCCGTCGTGGAGGATTTTGACCGGCAAAAATTCATCTGGGACACGCATGCCTCGCCAGCGCTAGGATGAAAGAGCCTTGCTTCCTAGCCAAAGATCCAACACAACTGCAGACTGCAGACCTTCCCCATCTGATAGCCCACAATTTTTCGGGCATCGCTCCCGCTGCATTCGCTTGCAGCATTTAGGTCTTCTCATCCATTACGGATAAATTGGTTTGCCTACCTTACATGTAGCATTTGATAACGCGCCAACACTCAAAACGGACTGGTGAGCAAACATATCGGCAAGACTTTGATTTTTGGCTCAGACCTCGGCACCTAGTATTACTCATCTATCGAAAAAAAACAGCAGTAGTTGAGACTGACTGGTCAAACTTGAAGATATCTAGTTGGAGTGGTAGTGCATACTAGATACTCGGTTCGATCTTTCTACATTGCTCATGATACTTCATAAGTTCTTGGACCCTGGCTCTAGGCTCCAACATGTCTATGACGAATCTTGATTAGTATGCGGCAGGGTATTTGCTTCTAAAACACCGGTATTTAGTTGCAGTGCTTTTCTAGAGAATGGCCACGTGCAGCAAAGGTTCTTACTGTGCGCCCCTCTGAACTCTGAGAGTATTGAGCAGCGCGGCGATTCACTGAGGAACAGTTAAGCTTTCAGCGTTTACGATGAATTATCTATTCGTTTGTTTGTGATTCTATATCATGCTTAGGTAAGGCATTTAGACATTATTATTGTGAGCATCCCTGTGATTCACTGCAGTTTGACCTATTACTGCCCCTCAGCTTGGGAAGTTCAGTTAGTCCAACAGTGAAGGGAAGTGAAAGTTTCCGATAGTCTTAGATGGAAAGGGGAGGGTTTATATCCAAGGTAAACAAGGACTTTGACGCAAAGCACGTAAAGCAGATTTGTCTCCACCAATCGACTCAAACCTAGAATCACTTTCAACGTTCAAGATGACGATAACGTCTCTCTCACGCATCTGTCGCTGTATTTCCCCGTAGAATAAACCAAGGACAATCGGTTGAGCAGATAGTCTGTCACTTCCGCGGACCGATCCACAGTCCAGGTCCGGTTCAACGACCGACCACTGACAAGACGGCAATTCGCTACAGCTTACGACTTAGGGATTTTTCTACCTTAATCCGAATTAATTTAAACGGCGTTCTTTTGGTATGGTTGCAGCGTTCAAGCAGGAAAAGTCTGATGTACGAGTGTCACTCGCAGCTCCTCGAGCCGCGTTGCCATATGAAGAGTCTGCAAGTGCACTGCGTCCCAAGCACCCCGTGTCCCTTCAGTCCGAACCGCAGCCTGCGTTACTGAGCTACAGACAAAAGTCTGAGCTCTTCTCAAGATTTGGACCAAGTTCATCCGGAGATATAACGCCCTGTAAAAGGCAGTCGGCGTGCTGTCTCGACAGGTTGGGGTGGCGAACAGTGGAGAAGACTTCCCAATGTGGACTTGGTTTGCCGAAGGCTGCGGAGCGTGCCGTCGGCCTGAAAGAAGCTCCCGAAACTCTGACCTGGATCGCCCCTCGACAGCCCCTACCAAATGTTATTGGGTGGCTACTTACCCCAGATTGTGTATCTTGAGACCAAACCGTCCTGGACATGTCAACGGAACTTCTCGCGAGCGCCATCGTGAGAGTCCGAGGGCTCCGAATCTCGTCCATGTGCCTAGATCGCACTTCTTCTCATGATGTGCGTCAGCCGGAAAGAATTCATACCCCGGCGGACATTCCGAATAGGCGAGCTGAGTCCAGGCCACCACAGAGGAGAAGAGTTCAGGAGTGCGCGACGCCACCGGCTCTACAGCTGACGTTGCGGACTGCGGAAATCGCTCCAATTAATCAACCTAAAGCGGTAATTCGGTATCGAGCCATTAGGATTGGTACTGCATTGAAATACTCACGATGATGCAAGTGACTTTTCCACCAGAGTGTCCAGAGATCACAGACACTCAAATATAATTCTTCTAAAGACATTTTGATTGGAAGACATTTGACTATGACTGTTCAACCCTTCACGGTCATTATCGTCGGCGGTGGGCCGAGCGGCATCACGGCGGCGCACGTTTTGCAACGTGCTGGTATCGACTTCGTCGTCCTTGAGAGAAGGGATAGTATTGTCGGCGATGCTGGCGCCAGCCTGGTCCTCGGCCCCGGGTCCATGCGTGTATTCCATCAACTTGGGATCCTCGAGCAGTTGATGGAAATTGGCAATATGTTATCATCAGGCATGGGCTTCACCGCCGACGGCCATATCTTCAAGCAAAGCTTGATTGGTGATTATATGATGAAGAAGTAAGTAGTTGGCTTTTCTAATGCTGAGTTCATGGAATCTCATGCTAACGGCTGCTGCATTTAGTCACGGCGCAGGACTCACCACGTTCCACCGAGCCAACCTGATCCAAGTCCTCTACGACACCCTCCCCGAGTCAGCAAAAGCGCGCTATTTCACCGGAAAGAAGCTGTCAAATGTTGATTCGACCGAGACGGGTGTCACGGTGACCTGCGAAGACGGCTCAAAGTATTCCGGCAGCATGATTATCGGTGCCGATGGCGTCCACTCCACGACGCGACGCCAGATGCGCGAGCTCGCCCTCGCCGAGGACCCCAACCGCGCATGGGACCCCGTCAACCCTTACAAGATCCAATACCAATGCTTGTGGGCGTCTTTCCCGCGACCCACCGCGGCCGGACAAGGCTGCGAGACACAGAGCAAAGATCGATCCATCATGTACCTTACCGGCAAGGAAAGGGGGTGGATCTTCCTCTACGAAAAGTTGACTGCGCCTATTCCTGAAAGAATCTCCTTCACTCCCGAGCAGCTTGAGGAATACGCCGAACGATTCGCAGACTGGCCGGTCACAGAGACGCTCAAGGTCAAGGACGTCTTCAAGGAGCGGTACAGCGCGGGTGGAGCCGGTCTCGAGGAGGGCATTTGCAACAACTGGAGCTGGGGCGGCCGCATGGTCCTCGTCGGCGATGCCGTGCACAAGTTCACGCCCAACGCCGGCTTGGGGTTCAACAATGGCCTCCAGGATGTTGTTGCCGTTTGTAATAGGCTGCACAAGCTCGTTTCCAATGGCGACAAGCCCTCGCCCTCGCCCACCGAACTGCAGAAGCTCTTCGACGACTATCGTGAGGAGAGACACCAGCTCCTGGAGAAAGACTTGGATGCGTCGGCTCGATTGACGAGGATGCATGCCTGGGCATCGACTTGGGATTGGATCATGGCGAGATACGTGATGGCGTTCTCGTTCGTGGAGAGGATCTTCTTCACGTTGAAGAGGTCTCCGTCCATTCAAAAGGCCAAGGTGCTGGACTTTGTACCGGCTACGGAGGTTTGCAAGGGCAAATACCAGTGGTTATACCCTTTCCCGTGCGAGAAGTAGATCGAGTTGTGATGGTTCAAATTCTTTCATTCCAACTTATTACATTATTGGAATAATTTCAGTACCAAGCAGGAGTTGGACAATTTAGAATATGCAGAACTTGTACAAGTAGCAGCAATAGAGGAACCGCAATTTCGAGTTGCCATGTGTCGCCGCCCAGTGACTTGTAGTGTCATTTCTTCATGTTTTTTTCGAGTTGCATGCGATGAACCCAATGTTGCCAGCTCAACGAGGAATCTCGGTAAGCCTGATCTCTCCGCAACTTTTTGGAAGATTGCGACACACAGTCGTCTTGAGAACCTACAACAGTATATCTCAAACTTGCTGGTTTCTCGCAGACGTTGAATCAAGGCGAAGATCCGCAACCCACTTCTATTCTTGAGTTCAGCGTGCGACATTACGCGAAACTCTAGTTGATTGACCCGAGTGACTCTTGAAAGTCGGTAGCTGTTAGACCAAGAAGCCAGTTAGCGTGCCGACTAATTAACCAACTTGGACTTTGCCATAAGTCTACGTTGAAATAAAGGTAGGAAACAAGTGCCAGATGAGTGAACTGGTCCCTCGATGACTTGGAACGCTTGTATGGTGTAAGACGACAGCCCAGGAGCAGCTTGGGAAGTGGAGCTGACAGTCCGACAGCAAGTAGCTGAGAACGATATCCTCACATTTACCGAGCCATCATTCGATCTGCAGTCTGTAGCCTTCAGTAATTGGGTTGTAAACCAAAGCAACCGGACGTGACACCGCCGAACCTTGGTCCACGTCGGAGGCGGAGGCGAGCGGATAACCTGCCTCCTTTTGGTAACCCATTCCACTCAGGTGTCTGGAGCGGAAAGTCTTATTAAGTCGCCGTGCTCATCGATACACGTAGACTCAACTATCTGACAATCGGTTTACGTCGTTTCCTGGGTTGGATGGTCTGGATAGTTGCACTCTCCTATATACATACTCTCAAGGACTAAGTTTCACTCTTCGCTCGTTTCCGTCTCTTATCCCCCCAGTTGCGTCTACCTTTTTCATCTCAACACCATGTCTTCGTCTTACGGAAGCTGCTGCTATGGTAACTTCAAGACATCGTTCAAAGAGGATCCCATAACCACAGGCCGCCAGCACTTAGAATAACGCATCCCTGCATCACGAACACCATAAACTAATCATGGCATAGGCCGCCTGCTACTGCCTCACTTGCCGCAAAATCTCAGCCATTTCGTGCCAGCTGCCGCCTTCACATGCGAGCAGCGCACTTCGAAGAACTACTCCAGCACGTCTGACAGCGGAAATGAAGTCGTCTACCACTGTTGCGGAAAATGCGGCGTCATGCTCTGGGCCGACGGGGCGTCCTCCCCGTTCAAGTTTCGTCAAGGCCGGCGTCTTAGACGACCTTGCCGCGCTAGACCACCTAAGGCCCGCCGCCGAGATCTATACCTGTCGCCATGCCGCATGGTATCAACCGCTGGATGGCGCCTAGCAGAAGCAGAGGATGTAGTTGGCGGCGGCCCTTGAGCCGATGGCGGGATGAGTTCCCGATAACAGCATACACAAGATGTGTCAGAGATCCTTAAAGAGACGCCGTCAGGTTGGTTGGCTGATAGGTATCCAGTTTGACATTACAATTCAAAGGTAACTACCAATTAGCTTTGGCTCGGCGGCTCGGCCCGGGTAGTTCGTTGTCGTCATGGCATTAACCATCGCTTCTGCTTCCGATGCAGATGAGCCCTCATCTAACCGCCCTCATCAAATCACTGGAAGACCATTCACAATTTCTCGGCCTCCTGACATTAGTCTCGCCATAATGGGCAAAGGGAAAAGTATAACAGCCGTCGTGCCGCTCATAGAAGAGAAGAAATACTGCCATAGCACAACCTTGTTTTCTAACGCTCTCAGAATGACCCTAAAAGTCGATCATCCTTCCTCCTGGTTCTCCCCGTCACCTTAACAACCCATCAAGTTGGCTAAATCAAATCGCCCTGTCACCATCCGCCAGGTTCTACAGTTAACAAAAAACAAACTGAAAGCCCACCTAGTTCTAACACATCCACAACCAGGTCCGCACCTGCTTTAGATAGTCTAAAATAGTCATGAATCTCCCCCTTGCCTCCACAACTTCACTCTCCCATTACAGTTGTACAACATGTACCTCTTCCTGACTCCCGTCTGTCACATACGACCATACCCATTGGAAAACTCGGGATCCCGTCCGCTCTCCCATAGATAAGCTAATGAGGGCCGGATTAGTAGTTGGGTCGGTGACGACCAGCGAATACCTGGTGCTGTATGTCTTTTGTCGATTTGCTTTTGTCGGAACTCGCATCTCACGATGGTGGTTGACTCTTTACATTTTTTTTGATGGCTGTTGCTTTCCAGCGTTGAATGACGAATCAGAATTAAGCGCTGGCCTTTATTGGTATTGGTTTTTAGCGCTGCCCTTCAGGTGTTAGTTGCACGTGTGCACGTTCATTGCTGACATGCACCGGCAGGGACTACCAAAAGTCTAAATTCCAACCTTGCGTCATGAACGGTGGTCCCACTCCGATGAACTTGACTCGAGGAACATCTCGATCTTACTTACTTTGCTCACTTACACAGCCATGACGATACTTGTCGCATCTCTCTTCATCGGTCATCATGGCCAGCAGCGTACAACCCGGAAACACAAAATTGGACAGCACGAAACTGTTATGATTGATGCAACATATGCCTGTGTACATGTATATTCTCCATGGGCCTTTTGATGGCTGCGGAAGACTCTCCTTGCGACTCCTGCTTTTTGGGGGGATGTTCTTCGTACAACACGGATAGGGAACAGAAAGGGTGGTAGGCTTAAACCATACACACCGCAACTGAACGGAAAAAAAGAGAGTAGATGCGCGTCAATTCGATGCGGCTTGGTCCAAAGGTATCATGACGCTCGTGGCCGGGACCAACCTCGTTAACAAAAACAAAGCAAAAAGAAAATCAAAGGAATCCTTCCTTTCCCGGTGCTCCCATTCGTGAAAACCAAATCAGCGTCCCGTCTATTCCAAAATGCCAAACTCCAAGATCGCCGGGTTTCGGGGCTCTCGTCTTTGTCTACGAGGCACCGAACTCCACATTATGACGGCTTGCCCCGTTCCGCCGACCTCAACTCCGTGCCTAGGCCGCTGCGATGCTTCGGTTATGGTGCCGTGTCGTCCTGCCCAGCAGATTCAGTTTCAAACATCATTGCGCGCTCTGAGACCTCGACCGGTTGCCGCGTCGGTGGGATCGCGGAGTGCTGTTTCCCTCCCGCCCCGCGCCGGCTCTCAATGCATCGGTGTAACTGGGTATCGGGGGTTGCGATGGTCCGGCCGCGGCGGCTGCTGAGGCGCCTCGACTCCGATTCAGGACGCGGATCAGCGGCGTGTTTTCGCTGTCTGTACTGTTCCGGCGGCTACCGGCCTCCGAGTGGTCGGGGCTCGTATATTCGGGTGGCGGGTTCAAGGCGTCTTGAAGACCAAGCCCTACGACGCTTTGCCCTTCGTGCCCGCGATTGATGCTGCTGCTTGGCTCGCCGCCCTCATCGTCGGGCACAAAGTGCGTCAGGGAGATGTCAGTCGGGCTTCTTACGGGACCGGGGCTCCTCGGTGGTAGTACTCTGAAGTTTCCGCTTCTCGTCCGCCCATGCTGAGGTCCCAAGCCACTTTGCGAGTAGGACTGCGTCTGGGAAGGCCCCCGCTGTTGCCCGCCGGCACCGGACGTGTACCCGTCCTTACGTCCGGCCTCTAGCAGGATGTCGCCTTGCTCGGAGCCATACGGTGGCGGCGGGGCCAGACTGCCCGTCATTGGGGCGAGGCCCCATTTCTTCACGTTGGCCTCGATGAAAACGAAGCCGGCCTGACCAAAGTTGACGTGGACGATACAGGGCCCGTTCGCCCCAATGGCAGGGAAGAAGTTTTGCGACTTAACACCATGGACGGCGTCTTCCAGTTTCTTACCGTTGCGGGTGAAGAAAATGGTCCCCGTCCGAGGACGATAACCAACGCCGATGACATCGCCCTGGACGAAATGAGGGCCGTAGGGAGTTGCAGCGAAGGGCTGATTACAACGGCGATGGCCTGCTGACAGGTATGCTACGGAATGTTTATGGAAGCCTGGACGGTTAGCGTGGCACGGTTGCAGCGAGGGGCAGGAATGTCATACCTGGTAGTCTAAACAACGGGTATGGCTTGGTGGCCATGCCGATGCTGAGTAGGGTGTTTTCGGGCTTATCGTAGATCTTGGCCTCCCAGTAGTAGACCTCGTTTTGTTTGGGTACAGGCAGATTGCTCATTACGGTGCACTCGGAGTCGAAGAACTCTATCTCGGTGCGGCCCTCGACGAAGCAGTTTGCAATTTCCAGTTCGGGTTCGAACTCCCAGGCGGAAACACCCTTTTCTTGGATGGCGAGATATTGCGATAGAGATATGTCGGTTTGGACCGATTCCGGGGGATTGGCTTGGATGAATGCTACAACCGGGTCAGTCGTGTGCGAATATCACGGTAACGGCAACCAATGGCCTACCTTTTGCTCTGAGATACTCGGTCCTCTGCATATCGTCCATGGACTCGAGGGCCTCGGCCTCTTCGCGGGCGAAAGCCTGCTCGTCGTCATACTCACCTGGTCGTCCGATGCGATCGAGAAAGATGCGACCGCTGGCCGTGTATCTGAAGAAGTAGATGACGAGGAAGATGAGAGCGATAAGGACGGCGGAACCAAAGGACGATAGCAAGCCGATGACAACGCCGTTCAGCGCCGATGATGGGGTTGTCGGTGCCATGGCGAGCAGGCGGCGACTTTCTTCGATGTAATCCGGTCAATCGGTCGGTCGTCGGTGGGGGAGAGAAGAGTGGTGAGGTGGGATCGGTCGATCGAGAGGAGGGACGGCTGGCGTCACCGCCGCGAAAGCAGCATACGCGGGCTACTCGACACTCGTGAAGCAGGTGATGAGAAGAAGACAAGTGACGTCGGAAAAGTTGGAAATGGTAAAAGAATAAAGGAAGGTCGCCGTCGACGGACGGACGGTGCGAAGAGAGAGAGAGATTAGCTGGGATTGAAGGAGATTCGGAAGAGTTGATGGTTTGGGACAAATTGAATTGGCGCGGGCAGGCGGCGTAGGCGTGAGCGCAAGGTGAGCGTAGGCGTAAGGTAGCGGCGTGTGGTAGGGTCAGACGAGCGTTGTCGTCGTCTAGGTAGGCTTTGGTGGTCGGGCGATTGCGTACCGCTACGACAGGACAGTAGAAGAGCAGCGAGCAGCGAGCAGCGCGAGTGGTTGCGTTGCCCCAGTTCTCCGACTGACCCAAGTCGCAGGTGGATGGGGCATGGGCGGGCTGCTCTTGTTTGTGGCGGGTCCCCCTCTCAGCTGGGCGTGCGGCGTGCGGCGCAGGCAACCTGAGGTAAAGTACCTTTAGGTAAGGTAGGCTTCCGTCGGCAGCAGCGCGAAGTGAGGTAGTTGGCTGCCCAGGCTGGCCTAGCTGTCCAAAGGCGACGGAGTACTAGGTACCTTTTACTACCTTATTGTATGGTAGTAGATAGGCCGGTCACGTAGGGAGCATTGGACCCGGGGATCAAGTATCCGAACGATGCAGTAGAGGCAGCGCAGGGAGGGATCAAAAGAGACAGTATTCAGAGTTGAGATGAAAAAAGGAGGGGGGAGGGAAAAAACGAATAAAATAAAAGCAAGGTGTGAGCAAAAGGCTGCACAAGCGATCCGGTAGTTTGGTACCAAGTACGGATAATGTGAATGAATACGTATATCCTTCGTTGGTTCGTGGTGGTGGAGGGAAGCACCAAAGGTAGGTTTCTCCGTACGGTCGAAAAGGGAGAGGATGCGCAAGGAGGTTCAAAGCTGGACCGTGGACGACAAGGTCTAAAAGGCAATGAGAAATCAAGCGAGGGCTTGGGCGCTGCCGGTCTTCGTCAATCGATGTGTCAGGCGTGGATTTGTATCTAGAATCAAGAATCTAGAATGAGGTAGAGACAGAGAAGAAGAAGAAGAGGAAAAGAAGAAGGAAGAGCCTGATTAGGACCAGAACCGGCTAGAACCAGGACCAAGGACGGAACGCCGAGATGTTCTGCATCGACAACTGCCTGCTCCGGGAAGAGGTCACTGGCCACTGGCACCGCCCGGGACTGGAGGACGAGGAAGACGGGGTGACGACTCGGAAGCAAGAAAAAAAAAAAAAAAAAAAAAAAAAAGGTGTACGGGAGACGACGGCACGACCACCCGCAACACAACACAGGGCCACAGGCAGCACGCAGCTCGACGAGTTACAAGCGGGTCAGGGGCTGCGGTACACGGGCCATGTCCGGATCGTGTTAGAGGTTTCGACTGTTTCCGGTGCCTCATGCTAACAGGTGGCGGGGACAGCTTCGTCCGCGGAGTCGCCGCACCCAGTCGTCGGGTCCTTCTTACATTGCACACTTGCTGCAACCCTTGCACGCCCTGATGACGCTGACCATCTTAAATCTTGCCATCTCGTGCCTTGTTGGTCACTCCAGGTCCGATACTTGGCCCTCCTATTACCCCACCCGCCAACTATCGTGTACATTGTACGGTGTACTGCACCGCAAAAGAAAAGTGGGCTGTCAAGAGCTGTCTACATAGGTAGTAACAACTCTGTCGCTCACTCCTCATTGTGCACGCCCATTTCTGGGTGGGCGGAGGATGAAGACGCACCCACGCCGAGGGGCCCGATGAATCTGCAGCAATCGTCCGTCCGGCAGCTCTGGAACCACCGGAGACTGACGGGAGCCCACTTGGACCATGGTCGCCGGCAGCAGCAGCTTTCCCCTCTTCTCACTGGTTGACTGGAGGATGCAGCCAAGCGTGCGGAGGCTGGCAAAACATCAGCCAACCAGTGCATAAATGGGCTCCGCTAGCAATATTGGCTCACGTTGGCTCACGACCTCATACTTTCTTCTTCTTGCCCTGGCCTTTCTCTTGCAGCAGTCCAGTCCCTCGACTCAATAACTCTGCGGGGGTTCGTGCAACCTCGATCAACTATTGATGACATTCTGGGGGGACATATCCCTTCCTTGCCCGCCGTCCTGGACCGTCCATCGAACATCCAACGCCGTCGGCAAGCCCCCTTTTTCCTCGATGCCATTGTTCCGCGGTCTAATCAAAAGACGCAACAATGGGAACAACGATGGACACTGCAAAAAAAAACAGATTAGGCGTGCATTAACCATCCGTCCGGGCGCTTAAGCCTAAGCCATGCTAGGTCAAGGACCACCCACTCGCCTACCCGCGAACCCTAGGTCTAAGGTCCGACGAGAGAGATGGAGGGTGACACTGGAATGGCAGGGTGGCTGGGTAGACCTGGCGCAGCCCGCTAGTTTCAACAGGATTCGCATGGGGTTTCATGCTCTGGCCGTCCTTTGTGGTCCACCGGGACGACGCTCTCCCACTACCACAGCCACCAAAAGTATTCCCCCCTCTCGTCTCGAAGCCGCCGGCCGTGCTCAGCCGCAATTTCTCCCTAGGTGAAGAAGGGAATCTGCGTGTCTCATTATCTCTCGACCAAGTTCTAACTAACTATCGCGGTCATTAGTGGCCATCTTTGTTTGCCTTCGGGGGATCAACGACTCAAGAATCATTCCCCCAGGGGTTTCCCATTGGCCGCGGTCGTCCAGCGAGAAAATCCCCATCCTGTCACTGCAACGCCCAGGCCAACCTCATGCGCCGTATTTCCCCTTTCGTATCCGGTTCTTCATGCTTGCGACCGACCATCCAACCCGGTCCCCATTCCTCCCAGCGCCCGGGAGACACGGTTTCGCCCACGCACCAAACGTCCTTCCTCTCGTATTACCCGGCACCGGCATCGTCAAAGTAACTGAGTGGGTATGACCCATACCCTCTTCCTGTCCGTGATCGGGTCCGAGACCTTCATCATGAGAGCTTCGAGGACCGGAAGGGGGGGGGGATGAAAGAAAAAAGAAAACACCACTGCTCACGACCCGCCGCCAGACCCCGTCATTGCATCGTAGCATTCCACCATCGACGGCTACCTGTCAAGTTGTGTCAGTCGCTCGATGGCGCCGCACCCGGACGCCGCTTCGCTGGCGCGCACTCTCGCTAATCGGGGTCGGGCGGGTGGTGCGCACCCATCTGGGATACTAAGGTACTCAGCACGTCAACTGGGGTTTGGCACCCCCGCCCGTAGGGCCGGGTGGGTCCCCATGTCCTTTTGCTCCACTTTGCTCCGGTGCGGGAGATCGGCCGGGCGGTCATGTTGTATCCACTTTTACTCCCGGAATCACTTCGCCCGCAAAATCTTCATCACCACGTTGGCATATTTCTTTTACAGCATACATGTGACGAGGGTTTTTACCGTCTAGATTCACCATGACAGTTCCCCATTCCCAATCTGTCACTGTGTTTGTTTGCCCAAGCCGGTGTTCAACGTCATCTCGGTTCTGGCGGTAAACTTTCTTACCTTGTTGGTAGCGAGACCAACAACCAACCAGGCCAAGCCGCGCTTGCTTTTAAGCACAACGAATCATCCACCTTGAAAATGACAATTGTGAATCCGCTGGCCACTGAGTAGTCACCGGAAAGATTGATATGAGAGTGAAGGAGAAACTACTCACTTAAAGGCTCCAAGCCGTCATTAGGAGTGTGATTCACAGTCAATATGTCAAGATGCCTGTCTCCTAGAGTCATCCAATCTGTTTCCGATACAGTGATTAACTCGCTTCATTTTTATCCCATCTCCGCAACATATTCACCGCAGTAACCCACGCCGCCAGCGCCGCAAGACCACAGGTAGAAAAAGCTTCCTTGAAAACCCATCTCCGATACCCCTTCCCAGCATGTATTTCATGGCACTACCCATCCCTCAGACCTCTTCCATTTCCAAAACTTCCCCCTACAATAGCATCCTCTCAAAGATGCAATTGCCAAAATGGTATCTCAAACCGCTGAGCAGATGCTTTCCTACCAACCGCCGCCGACCTACCGCGGCAAGGTCCCCAAGAAAAAGAGAAGTACCTGCCGACACTACCTAAAGGGCCGCTGCTATTATACAGCAGCAGAATGTAATTATGCGCATCGGGAAGAGGAATTATCTCCCAAGATAAGGGCATTGGTATCGGGATCGAATCTCTTTCGATCCAGTCCACTCGACAACAACGGCGCAGAGACCCACGCGTCTGAATACTTGGGATACTACATCCCCAACACCTCGCCCGACGGTACGAGGCAGAACTCCGGTAGCGGTCAACAGGAGTTCCACCCATTTCCGTCGCCCCCCAGACCCTCATCCCAAGCGCCACGGGACACCCAGCACCTCAACACCCAGCAGAACGGATACATGTATCCCGCTCACGGGGGCAACCTCGGCATGCCGCCGTTTCCTGTAGGCATGGGCGGGCATCCCTACCAACCCCCTGGCCCCTCCTATTTCCCCGTACCAGTTCAAGTCCCCCTTCACCAGCCCGTCCAGCCCGTCCAGCCCGTCCAGCCCATGACCCGCCGGGAAAGCAACACCATATGCTGGAACGGCGCCAGCTGCAGGAAGCCGGACTGCTGGTACCGGCACGACACCTCACAGTCCAACACGTCTAGCAGTAGCGGCAACGGTGAAGTAAGCGCAAGTCAAGAGTCTTCCGCGACTGGCAGCGAGGCGTCATCGCTAGCACAGGTGTCGACGTCCGCGGAGAACGAAATCATCGCTCATCCTCCCCCCGAGGAGCAGATTCCAGAGGACTTCGAGGAGGAAGCAAGGCAACGGCCCGCGGAGGAGGAGATTTGTGCGCAGCCCAGATGCGGGCCCTTGGTCGTCGACGGCAGGAGCGTCTGGGGAAAGACCAATGCAAGGACGTCCGCGGCCGCCTGATTTCTTCCTTGCGGTAACGCGTACAAAACGCTGCGGTACCTTGGACTAGACCGCTCCATGATTGGTAAAGGACACCATCACCACCACCACTACTACTACTATTACTGCTACTACAACTACCCACGCGGTAAGCATAGCATTTACGACATTACCTCGGTATGAGATCTAGATTATGGAGGGGAGTTTCTAACTGTTGCGATAATGCCGATTGGAAACGCAAGGGCCGGAAAAATGACGACGAGGAAAGTAGGCCCGATCAGGCGTCTGGAGATACCGTTACGACGTGGATTCCGAGCCAGGGCAATCATGGTCAAGATCTCGAGCCTGGGAGGCATAACTCCAAATGCGTAGGCCAAGTCTCCATTAACAGAATATAGCGACTCGGCGCTTCACATGATGCTGTAAGTCAGGTCGGTCTCGGGATAATTCTTTGACGCGCCATGCCCCCGGGCCCAAGTGTGATACCTATAACACACAAAAAAAAAAGAAGAAGAAGAAGAAGAAGAAGAAGAAGAAGAAAATGGCATATAACGAAAGGGGTAGCGAGCGTCTTCTTGATCTTGTTCCAATGTCGCAATAGTCCAGCTTAGAAAGAAGGCCAGCTGTTGGCCCAGACTCATGAGAATTGGGGACATGAATCAAAAGGGAGAGAGGTCATACAGAAGGGCTATTCAAATTGATACTTACTACGACCCTTCCACTGCGTCCGAAATTTCGGAACTGTAGACTGGGAGGGAAAAAAATGACTGAGGCGAGGTTCGCTGATGTTCAGGGGTATTCAAGGGGCACTCAAGGGGGTCGAAAGGAGGGTTGGTTGCACTGGGCGGCTTTCACAAGCGTGTCGGCCCTTTAAGAACTTAGGAACTTAGCCCTGGATAACCTAGCACGTCGTTCATAGATACAATGGGGGACATTGGGACGGTGTGGGTGTCTGCATCGACGGCGAATATTGGTCATGATAGAAACTCCCTTGAAGTAGATAGAACACAAAATGGTTTGATGCTGACCGAAAGCAATATGCCTTGATTTGAGTCTCGATGCCAACGCTCTGCATCCGACTTCATTCGCAAAGGGACGTCCTTGGAGCGTCCACTGGGTAATCTGTATTCTACAACGATCCTGATCTCATTCGATCCTTAGGTCTGTCCCCCCTACAGCGCCAGCAACGGCTGCTGCTCCTCCGCTCGCCGCTCATCTCCCCCGTGCGTCTCTCTTTGAGCCTCGTTTCCGCCGTCATCTGTGTCGTTGCGTCCTGAAGTCTCGTTTGTCTCTTCATTGTTTTGGATTTCCGTATTCTCGGGATTCGCGGCAGCCTCTACCGCGGCGGCAGCAGCAGCTCCCGCTTCTTCCCTTCTCTGACGCTCAGCGCGGGCTTCGGCCTCAAGGTGGGCAATGTGGCGCTCCGCAACACCTGGTGCAATACTAGCCAGAAATAGGAGACCAGCTCTCTCAAGCCGCCGCACTTGATCCATCAGCCAGTTCGCATTATTTTGTCTGTGCTGAGCTACCAGCCTGGCAGCTGCTCGGGTCGGATCAGGTTGGCCGTCTCGTCCAACAACCGCCTGATCGTCTCGGGGACGGACAGGCTCATTGGCGTTGTTCGGCGCGGCAAGGGGTAGCAGATTCTCCATATGACGTCTGACTGGTCCTACGGCCTGATCGAAGTAGTTATTTAGCAGTCCAGTGTTCAAAACAAAGATGCTAATGGCGATTGAAATAACTGTGATCCATCTCGACCAGCCCGCGTTGGGCGAAGTGAACCACCACACAAAGAGGGCGAGCCTAACCACCAGCCAGAAGTGCGGCCACACTTGCGCAATCAGCGGAGCGATGCCCGGGTTGTTATGGTGGGCTGGCACTGCTGCTGCGGGTGGCTGCCCCTGAGGCTGATGCAAGGGTTGCGCCTCTGGCTGCTGCTGCTGCGCCTGGTGTTGAGGTTCTGCGTGTTGTACGGGCTGCTGGTCTTCGTGATGAACCGGCGGGGTTACAAAAGCTCCCGGCCAGGCCACGTATTGAGGACGACCTCTCATTCTCCCGAGCGTAGAGGCGGTTTGGTGAAGAGTTGAGGTGTTGGGGTGCTGCGCTCTGGGAGTGTAGTACGAGTCGGTGGCATTGTTGATCAGTAGAGCACGGGGCCCTTGGGGAGAGGACAGGATGTACACCTCGGGGCCGGACTGCGCTTGCTGGTGAGCTGTCGAAGATTGTCTGCTGCCACCGCTGACGGAGCGAGCAGTGGGGTCGGGGGTAGGTCGCCTGCTGCTGGCTCTGGATCCAGGCGTTGGGTAGTAGGGAGTAGTGACGCCGACAGATGAGCCTCCATTCGCGAGAGATGTGCTCGAGGCGCTCCTTTGCATTGCGTTGGTTATAGCCAATGTTGCTTGGTTGCTATCAGCTGCCCTCAAGATGGTCTGGACGTCAGCAGAGGACAGAGGCGTCGTGGTACCCTGAACACCCGGCTGCTGAACGTTCACTTGACCCCCGAGGAAGGTCTCGTTGACCGTAACGCGATACGTCTGTCCGTTCGGCATTAGCCCTTCTCTCACATACGTGTGCCCTTCAGGATTGCTAAGCGGGCTGGCCCGTCCACGAGTGGGGTCCGCAGGATTGGGGGCCGGCGCTGGTGTGTCGCCGACGCCATGCATGCCCATCGATGCTCTCATGGCCTGGTTCTGGTTGATCTGCTGGTGGGCCATGGCCCTGTTCATGGCCTCGCGTTGAAGTCCATTCATCCATGCCGTCATGGTCTGGTGTTGTTGCGCCTGCATCTGCTGAAGCTGCTGCAGGGTCAAGTTCGCGGGTATTTGGGATGGTGTTGGGAACGGCAGAGGATTCGAAGTCGGGTGCAGCGGGGTTCGTCTGGTAAAAGCTGCGGCCGTAGGCTGATTACCATGGTGATGGCCTTGTAGGGGGTGGGCGGTCGTGCCAAAGGGGCTCGGGAAATGGGCAGTGGGCGGCGCCGGGCTCGACCCTCGAGGAAGCGCCGGTGTCGGCGTCGTAGAGCGATGCGGCTCAACGATGTCTCGAAGCACGAGGTGAATTGTCTGCTGGTCGATAGTGCGAATCTATTCACAGATCAGTCAGCAACTGGCATAATTGTCAGCAAAGCACGTGGACTCACGACTTCCTCGCCGATGACGGTCAGGAGGGTGTCCCCATCCTGCTGCAAAGGTCTTCCCCTATAGATCAATCGCTGCTGGGCGTCGGTCGGCTTGAGAGGGAGAGATTGTCTTATCCTCTCCTTGAGCTGTCGAATCGTCGTGGTGGCCGCGAGACCGGGGAAAACCAAGGGTCGGCTGGAACTGGCCGCCGTCGACGGCGACAAGACCTGCAGGTTTACGGACAGGTGTTCAGAAGTGGCCTCTGGCGCAGAGGGCGCGGTCGAAGAGGAGGCTTCAGAAGCCATTATGAGGCCTATCGATCATGCCACGCAGAGCGCGGCGCGGCAGCTTCGTCTAAAGATCCGCGGGAAGCGGGTGGTGGTGTATGCACAAGAAGACGATGCTCATGTCACAGTGTCGTTCATAGACGGGGAGATTTAGGACATGTGTTGCTCTCCGACTGCAGACTCCAGCTCAGGTACAGACCCGCTGGCCTCACTAAAAGTGTGGGTAAGGTACGTAGTGCGTCCCTGGGAACCGGAAGGCCCGATCCATGCACGTTGTCCCAATTGGGCGGGTGGTGACAGCCGGATTATATAAGCGGAAAGATTGGATGCATCTGAACCGCCTAGTGACACTAACTAAGGGCCTGATCGGCTCGATTTCAAAAAGCATTTAGAAAAGGGATTTAGGTACAAAATAGTATAAATAACGCTAGTCAAGGGTCAGCGTTAATCGCCTTTATACTTTATATTCGCTTATATAATAAAAAATAGTATAAAAATAAAAATTCCGTAACTTATTATAATTAACCTATAGGTTTTAAATTATTTTTATTATCGTAAAACCTTTTTTAATCGCTAATTATCGATTTTATTATTAAAATAATTTTTTTTAATAACGCTATTAATAATTTCTTTTTTAAAATAGAAATCGCTATTTAATTTATTAAAAATATAAAAGATTATTTATCGCCGTCGGTATTAAATATAAATTTTAATAATAATAATACTTTTAATAACGACGTAAAAATAAAAACCTAAATAACTTAGTTTTAAATAATATCGTAAAACCTTACTTAAATATTTAAATTAATTAAATTAAAAAGGAGGTTAAAAGTTTTTTAAAACCGTAATATTACGGCCAGCTAGTCGTAATAAAGTTTATATTAACAAAAGTCGGGGCTACGATATTCATAAATAATAATCGTTATAAAAATAGCTTTAGTAAAGCTATTATCTATAAATCGTAAAATAAATAAAACTTCGGTAATTAATTATAATCTTATTAAATAAGTTTTTAATAAAAATAATTAAAAACGATTATTAGATTTAATATAAAAATTAATTATTAAAAAAGCTATAGAAATTTATCTTTAAGCTTAGTTTAGGCTATCTTATATATAAATCTTAATTATAAATATATCTTTTATAATATTTTATTTATTATTATTTAACGGTTTATTAAACGGTCGTTTATTTTATATTTTTATAATTATTTATTTTATTTATTTATAAACGTCCGTTCTTTATTTTATTATAAAATCGTAATTACGTAACTTATTTATAATTCTTTTATTTTAAAGGGAGCTATTTAAGTTTTTATTATTATATATATAATATAATAGCCGCCGTAAATCTTATAAAATAAAGCTTTAATTTAATAATATATATTAAATCGTAATATTAATTCTTTTTTTTAAAAATCTAATCTTTAAGCTTATAAATAAGTCGTTTATTTTTAAATTAAGGAATTGTTAAGTATTTTTATTAAAATATATTAACGCTATATTAAATCAAATTAAAAAATCGAAATTATAAATAGCTACGTTTTATTATCGTTTATTATATATTATTCGTTTTTTTAATAAAAATATAAAAATAATACCGTATTTAAATTATCGTTTTTAAAACGTTCGTTATTTAATTTTTTTAATTTTAATATTTACGAGATATATTATCGTTTAAATATTTCGTACGATATTTTTATTAATATTATTTATATTTATAAGTTTTTTATAAATAGTTTTTTATAGGTCCGATTAATAAATATAATAAATCGTTTAATAGTAAAATTTAATTATTTTAATTATAAAAAGTAAATAGAGGAGTTACGGTTTTAAAAAAGAGTTATAAAATTATAAAAAAAAGCTAAGGCTTATTAAAAAGCTTAAACTAAATTAAAACGCTTTCGTTTTTAAAAGCGAATAGTATTTAAAAAAAGTCGTATCGTATTAAATTTTTTTTTTAAAAATATTAAAAATATTTTTTTAGCGGCCCGGGAGGCGTAAGTTAATAATATTTTTAACGTTATTAATTAAAACGCCGTAATAATTAAGAGTTTTAAATTTAAATTTAATTTTAATACTTTTTAAGAAATTATTAAAAGTTTTAAAAGTTTATAATAAGTTTTTATATATTATTTTTATATTTATAATTTTTCTATTTAATAAAATACTTTTTACGTCTTTTTTTAATTTAGTAGTTAATAATTTATTTAATTTTATATTTTAATTTATTAAGTTTAACGATAATACGATTTTTAGTATATAAGCCCTTAAGTATTAATTTTAAAAATAAAATATAAAAAACTAAATAATATCGTATCGTATTTAAAAGTTTTAATTTAAAATTAATTAATAAAACTTTTTTAATAATTTTAAAAAGTTTAAGTTTTTTATAATTTAATTTATTACTTAGTCGTTTTATTTTAATATTATAGTAAAGGAAATATATACTATTTCCTTTTTTTAAAATTAATTTATTAATTTTTAATTTATTAGCGTATTTTTTTATCTATTATTATATAAATTTAAAATTTAAAAAAGTTTTTTTTTAAATCTTTTTAAATTTATTTATATTTATTACGGCTTTTATAACTTATAATTTTTTATATATTTCTTTATATATAGTTAATTAAAATCTATAATTAAAATAAAACAGAGATTTTTTTATATTTTTACTAATTATATTATTATATATAAACTAGGTTATTAATAATAATATTACTTAATTATTTTAATTATAATTTATATAGTAACGGAGGTATATTTTAAAAATTTAATTAATTTTTTTTATTTATTTATTAGTTTATAAATAAAAAGAAATCGATAATTTATAATTTATACCGAGTTATAAAATTAAAAATTTTTAAAACTTAATAATAAATAGCTTATTTTTATTAAAACCTATTTTTTTAAATAAACCGTAATTAATAATAATTATTTTAAAAAAAGTATATATTAATTCCTTAATATTATTTACTTTTTTATATAATATAAAATAAATAAACTTAATAAATCGGTCGATAATAATTAAAATATTATCGTATTATATATTTATAAGTAGTTTTTTAAACTTTAATAATTTAATAATAAAATCTTAAGAGATTAAATATTATATTTTTAATAATATTAGTAAAAGTTATAGCTTTTTATAAGGCTTATAAAGGCTATTTTTATTTTTTTTATAAATATCGTAGTTTTTAATAACTTTAATTATTTTTATTTTTATAACGGTTTTATTATAATATTAACGAATCCGTTTTTATATTTTTATAATATTTTAGTAACTATATATTTAAGTATTATAAATTTTTATAATAAGCTTAGGAATTTATTTTCTAAACGGGCTAATATTAACTTTTTTAACTATTATAAAGAGTTTTATAATAAGTATAAAATTACCGTTATTATTATATTTAAAGATTATTTATATTTCCTTAAGGATTATAATTTTATAATTAAATCGTTTATTAAAAGCGTCTATTTTACCGTTTTCTAAACCTTTTTAATAAATAATTTAAAAATTAAATTTTAATAAGAATTTATTTTATTTAATTTATTATTTATTTAAACTTTTATTTATTATAAAATTCGTAAGGTTTTTATAATTTATATAAATAATAATTTCGTATTTAGTTTTTAAAAGCTAAAGTTTTTATTTTTTAAAAGCTTCGATTATAATTATTAATTTTTTATCATAAATTTATTAATTTAATTCTATTTTATAAAACGTTTTAAAATAAAATATATAAAAATAAAATACTTTTTATTAATTTTATTATTTTAAAATAGTTTTTATAATAAAATCCGAAGTATCGATCTTAATTTTAAACGGCTTTTTTAAGTCTAGAATTATAATTACTAATTCCGAAATAACTAAATCCTTAACTTTATTAAAAGCTTCTTTATATTTTTTATCTTAAATAAAAATTATATTTTTCCTTATTAAATTATTAAAAAGTTTAATAATATTAGCGTAGTTTTTAAAAAATCGCCGGTAAAAGTTAATAAATCTTAAGAATAATTATACGTTTTTAATATTAATAAATATAGGCTAGTCTTTAATTATTATTACCTTAAATACTTATATATAAATCTATTTTAATATAATTATATAACTAAAAAAATCTATTTTTTATATATAAAATTTATATTTATTAAATTTAATAAAAAGCTTTACGTTTTAAAATTTTTAAAATACTATATAAACGTGTTTTTTATATATTTTAAAGTTAAAAAAGAAAATAAAAATATTATTAAAATAAATAATTATAAAAATATTAATATATTTCTTAAATACGTAATTAATTATTATTTAAAATATAGCGGGTGCGTTAATAAGTCTAAAAGGTATAATTAGGTATTTATAAAGTCTTTTATAAATTTAAAATACCGTTTTTTATTTGTTTCTTTTTTTAATTTTAATTTAATTAAATACTTTTTTAAAGTCTATTATAGTAAATTATTAGGCTCTATATAATATTTCCCTAAGTTTTATAATAAAAAGTAATAAATAATAATTTTTTTAATAATTTTATTAAGTCTTTTATAATTAATTATAGGTCTAAATTTCTTTTTATTTTTTTTAAATATAAAAAAGATTAATACTTTTATTAAAGAAGATAATAATTTAATATAACTTTTTTTAAATTTATTATTAATATATTTATTAAATTTATTACGTTCGAGTTAATTTATAAAATATAATAAATAAAACTTAAGTTACATTCCTTTTTTTAATTCGATCTTTATATCTTAACTATTATATTTTAATAATCCTATTTTTTCCTTTAAAGCGAACAGTTTTATATAAATCTAATACTTTTTAAATATAATTTAGAATAGGTCCGATTTTTAATTGTTTATACTAAATATAAATATTTTAATAAGTTTTATTATTTTAATAAAAGCGATATATTTAATTTATTTTCGTTTATTAAGTATTATATAAGACTTGTTTAAACCTTTTTCTTTAAATCGTTTAGTAATTAAATTTATTTAATAAAGTTAACTAATTCTCTAATCTATTTATAAATTATACTTTTATAATTATAAAATTCCTAAAATAATATTAATATTTCCGATCTTTATAATATTATACTTTAATTATTTTAGTTAATTATTAATATATATTGTAAAATATATAATCTCCTAATTAACATATTCGTCGTTATAATTAACTTATTTTTTTTTTATCGTTTATAAAATATATAAGTTCGTTTTTTATATTTATAATAGTTTATATTTATTTACCGTTTTTAATAAAATAAAAATTCCTTAAGCGCCGTTATTAATAATAGCGTTTATATCGTATCCGTTTATTTAAAATTTAAATTATAAATATTCTTTATTAAAGAATATTATAAAATATAAGAATTTATTTATTTTAACCGCTTTTTGTTATTTTTTTATAATTAATATATTTAATTTTTTAATATTTCGAAGGCTAATACTCGTCTTTTTTTTATAAATTATTTATAATTAATTATTAAATCAGGGCGCCTCTATTTTTTAATAAGTAAATATAATATATTAATAATATTATAAATATCGTTTATTTTTTTATTAATAAGTTTTCTCTTTTTAAAAAATAATTTATAATTTTTAAATACTTTAATATTAGATTATATATTTAAAATATATTAGTTATATAGGTAGTCTTTTAGGTCCTTAGTAAGCTAATTTAATTTTTTTTAAAAACTTATAGATTTTTATTATTTTAATTATTTATTTAAATCGGCTTTTTTTTTAATAATAAAATTATTAATATTAGGTAATATTTTATAATCGATTTTTAATTAAGTACGTCGTTAAGTAATGTCGTAAAGTTTATTTAAGTTATAAAGTAATTATTAGTTTATTAATTATTTATAATTTAATATATTAATATTATTTAAAAGGGGGTCGTAGTTTAATCTTTTAGTACTAAATTCCGTAAATATATCGTTAATAATTCTTTTATTTAAGTCTTTTAATTAAGTATTTTTTTTTAACGTAAAAAAGTTTTATTTTAAATAGAATATATTATCTTTTATTATTATTTTAAATTATTTATATAATCGCTATTATAAAATAATAAAGACTATTTTTATAATTAAATATTAAAAAATATAAGCGTTTATTATATAATAGGCCTCGTTTAGTTTTTTAATACGTTAATAATAACGTTTTTTTAATATTTAAAGTCCGTATATTAAATATATAATATTTATTTTTTTATTAATTTCGTATTTTAATTAAAAAAGGTTTTTTTTTATTTTAATTTTTAATCGTTTTTAAAATCGTTATTAAAATAGGGCGAATATTACTTTTATATTTAATCGCTTTTTTTTTAATAATCGGCCGGCTTTATAATAATTAATTAAAATATAAATATAATTTTTATTATAATCTTTTATTATTAAAAAACGCTATTCATAATATTAAATTATTTTATTAAGTATTTATTATATTATATAAATAGATTTATTTAAAATCCGTATTTTATAAATTAAAATCTCGTTTTTTAATTAAAATAGGTCGTTTTAATTTTTAATTATTATCCTTTTTTTAATTTACTTTTTATTATTATAAAAGTTTACGCTCGTTTAAGAAAACTAATAAGTTATATTTTAACTATTTTATATATTATTAATAATATTTAAATATACTTTTTATTATAGTTTTCGATAGTTTTAAAACGTTAAACTGCTTTTTATTTATTTATTATAATAAAGGTTTTATTAAAAGGTTTTTTAAAATACTATTTTAATTATTTTTTATTATCTCGATAAGTAAAGTAGTTATTGTCGTAATATATAGTCTAAAAGAATAATTTATAAAGTATTTTTTTTAGAAATAATATTAATTTATTTCTTAAAGATAAGTCGTTATTAAATTCGTTTAGGCTATTTATAGTTTTTAATTATATATTTTAATTTATCGTAATTATAATATTTAAATTTTTTCTTTTAATAAAATTAGTTTCGTTTCGCTATATTAAAATTTATAAATCCGCTATATTATTTATAAATAATAATTTATTAAAAGTTATTATTCTTATTATAGCGGTGTTTTTAATTAAAGTTATATTACGGTTATTATTAATATTTACGTTTTAAATTAAGTTCTTATCGTTATTTTTTCTTTTTTTTTTTTTTTTATAAAAGCGGTTATTAATTTTAATTACGAATTTAATATATTAAAAAAAATCGTTTAGTTTATCGATTTTAATAAGTTCGTCCTTAACTTTATCTTTTAATTTTTAATAAAATATAAAAATTTTAATATTATTAATAAAATTAAATTAAATATTAAAGCGTTTAAACTCAACTAAATAGTTTTTTATTAATTTAATTTATTAAAATGATAATATATTACGCTCGGCTTATTATTTTTTATTTAAATTTTAAAAAAGCAATTTAAATTTTTTTTAAATTTATCGAAATTATAATAAATATCTTATATTTTAATAAAGTATTTATTAAAAATCTCTTTTTTAAAATATTTTTTTTAAAAAAATTCGAATTATTTAAAAGCTTATTTTTTAAAAAAATTAACGGCGTATATGACCTTTTTAATTTTATTACTAAAATCTTTTTAATAAAAGTTTTAAAAGTTTTTAATTTAAATTAAAAATCTTTTTAAAGTTCTAAAAGTCCCGTCGAAAATAATAAATATATTAAATTTAGGAAATTAATATAGAGGCATATAGAATTGATATAGAGGTATACACCTTATAACGGTATATATATCTACTATTATAATTAGCTTAAAATTATAATATATTCCCGTAAAGGCGGTAAAGGTATTTATAATAATATTTTAATAACTTAATAATTCTAAAACTTTTATTAAATAGTATATACCTTAGGTTATTCTTTATAAGGTATTTATAAAGTCCTTAGGGGTAATAAAAAAATAAATAAATAATTATTTTTATTTTAATTTTAACGTTAATTTATAATAAATTATTTAAATAATAAATAGAATAATATAGTCGTAAATTCTTTTATTCGCCGTTAATTAATATTATTTTTTATTTATTTTATTGTTTTTAAATATTAAGTTATAATGGCTTTTTATTTATACGACCCTTTATTAATTTTTTTTATTAAAAATATTAAATTAACTTTTTATTTATTGTTAAGATTAGTCTAGGGCCTAATTAGAAATTAAATAGCCGGCTTTTTATAAGCTTTTAACTAACGATAATTTATTATAGCTTCCCGGCGGGCGGCCTTACTTACGGCCGGTCGAGCTTTAGCTATTTCGTATTATAATAGTTTAGTATTAAAATTATTAGTTTTATTAAGGTAGCGTAAGCTTTATAAGAACTTATTATATTATATTTTTTAATTTATTATAAAAAAACGTTATAATCTTTAGGTTTAAAATCCGACGGTAAGGATTAAAAAAAAACGTTATTTAAAACCGTTACCGTAAATAAACCTTTTATTTATTAAAAGTCGACGATTTTATTATTTTTAAAAATTTTTTATAATAGCATAGAATACTTAGCTTAATCGATATAAAATAGTTATTATTATACTCTTTAATAAGGGATAAAAACGGCCTTTTTTAAAAAAGTATTATTTTACGTATAAGCCGGTATTACTTAGTAATTAATTTAAAATACTTTAATGAAATTATAATTCGAAATTTATTAAAATATTTTAAACGGGGGCCGAGATAATCCCGGTCGGTAAGTACCTCGTTTTTTATATAAGTTTAATAAAAGTATAGCTCTTAATCGTTAATTATATCTTATATAACGTCGATAAGCTAATATAAATAATTAAGACTGTTAAAAAAATAGCCCTTAATATTATTATTACTTAACTTAATATTAAAAATAATACGAATATTAAAGTTTTAATATTAATAAATAAAATAATAAGCTTATTATACTTTTATAAATAAGTATATTAAATATAAGTATTATAAGATCGGGCGTTAATCGTCGAACTTATTATAAAACTTTTTTTATATTTTTTTAAAAAATTACTTTATTTTAATAAAAATAATAAGCTTTTATATAATAAATACCCCGCGGTAAGTATACGAAATAGTTTAATTTATTATTATATTAATATAGGCGCGGTCTTTTTTATTAAGCTCCGTTACTATTTATATTATTAAATAAGGATCTTTTTTATTAAACTTATTATTATTATTATTATTACCGCCGGTTTTAATTTATTTCTATTTAGTTTTAAATATAATGTTAAAATTAATATAATAAATATAAAGCTATTACTAAGTATTTAAAAACTCTTTGTTAAATATAACTTTTATTTATTTATTATAATTTATAATAATAATTATAGGGCGACGAATTAAATATTACTCGATTAATTATTTTATATTTTTAAAAAGAAATCGGAAGCTTTTTAACTTTTCGTTATCGATAAAACTAAATATTATATTATAAATAAATCTAAAGTACGTCTATTTAATTATTTAGAATAGTAAAAGCTTAAAGCGATTAGTGTTATAAGTATTATCGAAGCTAATTACTTTTAGAAATCGCTTTTATATTTAAAAATAATAAGGAAAGGTCTAAATAAGCTTAATAAGGCGGTCCGGTTTATTATTAGCTTATTTAATAATATAAAGAATTTATTATTTATTAAATAATTTAATTAATACGGCCGTCGGTAAATAACTATTTAGCTTTTCTTAATTTAAACGTGCTTTAACATTATAAATATTGCGTTAAGTAAGTATAAAATTTAGGAATTATTTTTATATAATAATACGGACGTTACGTACCCAAATATTAATACGACGGTTTATATTTTTAATAAAATCCTTAATAGGCTAGGTAAGTTTTCGATATAAAAGGTAAGTAAATACTTTAAAGCTTAGTTAATAATTATATTAATTATAACAAGGGTTTAGTAAATAACGTAAAAGCTATTTTTTTTCTTTTTACGCTTTTATAATCACTTATTATTAATAATCGTACTTTTAAGACCTTCGTTATCGGATATTTATATTTTTTAAAAGACCGGGTTTATTAAATCGATTATATTAAAATAAGTATTATATAAGCCGACCTATTTAAAAAGTATATTTATATTATTTTACGATATTGAATCCGTTAGCCTTTATAAATATATTAAGTTAGTTAAAAAGGGCCTTTATGGTAGGCTCTAGGCTGCTTAAGATCAATAAGTTTAGGATAGCGTTTAAAAAAGGGGAGGAGGATTTCTTAAATTAAATATAATAAAAAGCTATAATTTAGAAAGATAATAAACTCAAAAGAAGGTTTTATTATAGAAGTAAATATAAAAATAATAAGTTTATTTAAAAACTTTACGTCTCTTATTAATAGCGGCTTAGTTTATATTATTAAAAAAGGGCGGTTATTAACCTTTTATTAATATTAATAACTTATTAAATAAATTTAAAAATATTATTAAAATACTTTAAAATACGCTATTAAAGGTCTTAATAGTTATTATTAAAGGACGATAAATTCCGCTTTAATAAAATATAAAAAAAAATAATACGTTAAATATTTTATATCTTTTTTAGAAAACGGTATATAAAATAAAATATAAATTTAAAATACTTAGTATTAGGAGGGGGGGCGCTGCGGTTAAGTAAAAGTCGAAGTAATATAATAAATTAAAAAGAGTCGGTTCTATTAAAAAAACGGCGCCTAAAATAAAATCTTAATTCGATTTTAAAATAATAAAGCTAATAATAAAATAATAATTATATTTCTTATAATAGCTCGGTTAATAAGTCGCTAATTAAATTACTATATAATTAAAAATCGCTAACTTTATAAAATTAGTCGATATTAAAATAGTTATTAATTAAAAAAAAAGATAATAATATATTTATATATTAGCGTTTTAGAAAATATATTACGTTATTAAGGCTATATTCCGCAGTTCGGCGGCGTAAATTGCGCCGGGGTTTAGTTATTAAAAATAATATATATTAATACTAAATATAAAAACTATAATAATAAAAGAAATTTAAAATAAAAAAAATATATAAAAGTAGATTAGTAAAATTTAGATATATTAATAATAAAATTTTAAACTAATTAGGATAGTAAATATATATACCGTTGTAAAGTATATGCCTTTATATTAATTCTATATACCTTTATATTAATTTTTTAAATTTAAGCTTTTATTATTTTTCATAAAAAAAGGTAATAACGATATTAATAATATTTTAAAACGTATTTACTTAATTAATAAAGTTTAAAACTTTTTAATATTTATTTTTAAGTTTTTTAAACGTAACGTTAAGTATTTTTTATATTTTAATAATATCGCGGTCGTTTTTAATTTAGGCTTTTATTAATCGAGCGGTATTAATATTAAAAAGTTTATTTAATTTTTTATTATATTTAACGTTTTTTTTAATAGTTTTACGTATTTAAACGTATATTATTTAATTAAGGATTACGTTTCCGTCGGAATCGAATTTAATATCGGGTATTTTTAAATTTCTTTCAGTTTAAAAAAGTTCGGTATTTAGAATTTAAAACTATTTATTTTTATTAAAAAAAGATTAAATAGATATTATTTATATTATTTAATAAGTTTTTATAAAATCGGCTTATTAAATAAGAGTAATTAAAATATTACGACTAGCTAATCGTAATAAGGTCTATATTAATAAAAATCGGGGCTACGATATTTATAAATAATAATTATTATAAAAATAATTTTAATAAAGCTATTATTTATAAGTTATAAAATAAATAAGGCTTTGGTAATTAATCGTAATCTTATTAAATAAATTTTTAATAAAAATAACTAAAAACGATTATTAAATTTAATATAAAAATTAATTATTAAAAAAGTTATAAAAGTCTATCCTCGAGCTTAGCTTAAGCTATTTTATATATAAATTTTAATTATAAATATATTTTTTATAATATTTTATTTATTATTATTTAATAGTTTATTAAACGGTCGTCCGTTTTATATTTTTATAATCGTTCGTTTTATTTATTTATAAACGTCCGTTTTTTATTTTATTATAAGATTATAGTTATATAATTTATTTATAATTCTTTTGTTTTAAAAAGAGTTATTTAAGTTTTTATTATTATTTATATAGTGTAGTAGCCGCCGTAGGTCCTATAGGGCAGGGCCCTGGTTTGGTAATGCGTATTAGGTCGTAATACGTAATAAAAAAAAAAAGCTATTTAAAATATATTTAAATTTAAAACGGAAGGGCTATATATTTAATATTAATTATAAGAATTTTATTATCTAATTAATACTCGCCGAAATAGTCCTTATTATATAATTAAAATTTCTAAATTAACTATAATCTAAAATTAATTTATAAACTAAATATAAAAAAAAATAAACCGAGTTTAAAAAGATTTTAAACTTATAAAAGCGGTTAAATAATAAATATAATAATAAAACTAAGCTATTTAAAATAATAAAAAAAAAGTAAACTTATTTTATTTTTATATAAAGTAATATAAAATAAGTCTAATCGGAGGGCTTTTTATAAATTAAAAATATCTTTAATAAGCTTTAAACCTCGGCTAAGGTTATTAATAAAGATATTATCGAAATTAATAATATTAATAAAAGTTAAAACGAAATTAATAATATTAAAAAAGAGCCGGCTAAATTTAAATTTAACGCGCGGAAGAGGCGAAAGGACCGTCTCGATTTAAATTAATATTTAAAAATAGAAATTTTAAATAAAATCGTTTTATCGTCGCTTACTTTTATAAAAAAAAATAATAAAATTAACCGTATATAAAAAAAAAGGTTTAATAATAAAAAGTCCCTATTTCGTTTTAAAAAACGATTTAATAATATATAAAAAGTAATAAAAAAAGTTATTATTTTTATTAAAAAACTGATAATAATTAAAGTAGCTAAATTTATTATAAAAACCCTATTTATTATATAATTATTTTATATATAAAGCTTTTTCTAAGCTATTGGATTTTATTTATTAAATTAATTAAAATTAATAATTATTTTAATAAAAAGCCGGAAGAGGTAGAATTATTTAATATTTATTTATAAATAACGAAAAAGACCTTATTAATATAAGTAAAATTATTAAAAAAGGAAAGTCGATATAATAATAATTAAAAATAAAAAAAGTAAGTAAAATAAAGCCATAAAAAGTTTAATAAAGCTAGTAATCTTTTTTTTAAAAAATAAGTCTTTTTTTAAATAATAAATACTATAAAATTTAACTAATTAAATTTAATACTAAACTTTTTATTATAACGTTAAGAATTTTTTAAATTAATTAAAATCTTATAATTAAAATTAAAATTTTTTATTAATAAAAGCTCTTTTATTAATTAAATTATGGGGTAAAAGGGTAATAATTATTAAAATAAATAAAATAGTCGATTATTTTTTAAATATTTTTAATTATTTTAACTTCGCTAACTTTAATTAACTAACTGTTAATTACTAATTAGCTAACTAACTTTTTATTTTACTTACTATTACGGCTTTTTAAATAAGATTACTATTAATTTTAGTTTATTTATATTACGTAATACTTAATCTTATTATTAGCTTTTTTTTAAACTTAATTATTTACTTAAGACACGGCCTAATCTAAAATATTTTATTCTCGCTTATTAATCTTAAGCTCTTCCTTTTATAAAATCCGTACGAAGTTATATAGGCTTATAACGGTATATATTAACTTAATTTAGCTTTTAGATAAATATTTAGTCGGCGAGCTTTTTAATATAGGTTATATCCGTTTTAATATATTAAAAACTTTCTTAATAATATATTAATATTTTATATAACGGAAATTATATATTTTTTTTTTAATTACGGCGCCGGGCCCTTTTCGAAATCTTTTAAATAATATTTTTTATTTAAGAAAAATATAGCGATTCTTTAAATTTCTTTACTAAATTTATTATTTATAAAGTATTACTTCTTTTATAATACGTCGAACCGCCGGCTTAATATTTAATATAAAAAACTTACGTTATTTATTAATCTTTCTATACCGATAAGTATATATAAAAAAGTATAATTATACCTTATTATTATAAATACGTTCTAAAATACTTAACCTTTTTAATTATAAAATCTCTTTTAATCATTTTTTAATATAAAAATAAATATATAAATACCGTTAATTATTTTAATATACTTATTAAATTAACTTTTAATAAAATAAAATTCGATTTTTAATGAGATATACGCTAAATTAAATAACTTAACGAAATCTTTATAAAAAATATATATCTTATTTAATATATTATTAAAAACGGTAAATATAATATTTTAAACTATTTAAAACCGATAAGTAGTATTTTTTTACGATATAGAATAAGTAATTAGATATAAAAATATTATTAATTTCTATTTAACCGTTTAATATTATATATTTTTTAAAACACTTTTTTTTTTAAATTATTACTCTAAATAAATAAATTCGAACTTCGTTAGCCGGAAAATATTATAAAATAATATATTTAAATTTTATTAAAAAGAATTGGTAATTATAATAATTATTACAGGCTTAAGGTATATCGGCTTAGGCGGTATTAATAAAAATAAAATATACTAATTAATTTTTTTCCGCCGCTTAATTAATTATTATAAATAAAAAATAATAATTAAAATAGTTATATAAGTAATTATTATTACGTTTAATAATCGTTATCGATATTAAATTATAGCGATTTATGTAACGGGCGGGTCAACTAAGTATAAAAATAGTGCTCTCTAAAAGTAGGTCTAATATTAAATAGAAGCTAAATCTTAGCCTTCTGTTATTAAGAGGCGAGAAGCTAGTTAAAAGGAGCCCCCTTTAGCTAAAACAGGGCTTAAATAGTCTATAGCGTTTTATATTATATTAACCTTATAATAACTATACTCGCCTATAGTAATTATTTTTAATTAACATATAAACTTTTTAATATAGCGGAAAATCCCTTAGTTAGTTAATTAATCTTTTAGGATTTAGTCATTAGATATTTTAATTATTTAATAACTTATATAAATAATTTAAATTATTAATCTTATTTTCAAAAGCGGTTATTAAGGGGATATTTTTAATTTCTTTTTTATTTTATATTTTTAAATAATCTTTTTTTTATAAATATTTTTGTTTTATAGCCTTTTTTTTTTAAACTTTTATTTTATTAATATTTTTTATTAACCTTTTACGATAATATCCTTAGCCTCGTTTATTAATTAATTAATTCTTTTTTTTATAATAATTCTTAATAGATTCTTTAATTTTTTATTTTTAACGTTATTATATTTTATTATAGTTATAACGACGATTTTAAAAAGTTTTTTAATATAAAAAACGAAGGCTTTTTAAAACATAGCCCCTTTTTTTTACGTAATTCGATCAAGTTTTTTAACTAAATTAATAATAAAAAGTTAATATTTAAAAAAGAGCGTAGCGATTACGGATTTAATAAATATTAAAATAATAAAAAAATATACGATATTAATAATAATAAAAAGAATAAGAATATTAACCGAAAGGATAATAAGAACGAGGCGAATAATAATAATTAAAAAGAGCGTTAAAATAAAAAGGAGTTTAAATAAAAAGTCCGTAATAATATTAGCGAAAAGGAATAAATTAGCTTTAATATTTTTAATAATATAGACTTTAATCCTAATAAGATCCCTAACCCCGGTCTAGAGTTTACTTATAATTAATCCCTTTAGTTATATATATATTATATTAAAATTAAACATAAAGACCGCTAAGAAAGTAGAACCCTTACCGATAATATACCGATTTTCGATTATATATACTTTTTTAAAAAAAGTAATTATTATATTTAATATAACGGACGAGGCGATTTATATATTATAATTTATTTTTTTATTTTTTAGGTTTTTATAAAAGTGTCGTTAATTAATTATAGTCTATTTCTTTACTTTTTAATAATTTTCAAAATATTTTATAAATATATTTAGCCTTATCTTATTTTTATATTTTTTAAAAGTTCGAAGCGATTTAAAAAAAACTTAATAATATCTTTTAAATTATATAAAAATATTTCGTTTAAATAAATATTAACTATTATTAAAAATATTATTATCCCGCTTTTAAATCCGTTAAATAAATTAAAATTTTTTTTTTTAATAGGCTTTAATTAATTTTTTAATAAATATAATATTAAAAATATTAAATAATATATTTAGCTTATCGTAAATATATTATTTATTATTTTTATTTAGTTTATAATACCGGCAACTGTTTAAAATATAGCTTTAAAGTAAACAGTCCTTTTTTAATTATAATTTATTATATAAACTTATATTAATTTATTATAAAGAACATATTATTAATCTTAGCTTTATTTTTAGCGATTAGGGATAGTTAATTTAGTAAATATATAAATATAATAAAATAACCGTCGTCCTTTATTATTTAATTTACTAATAGTATAACATTTCCTTATAATTACCTAGTAGTTTAATTATATATTAAAACGACCCCGTGTATATAAACAGGCTCGCCGTATCCCTCTATTTAAAAAAGATAATAATAAAAATATATTTATTATAATACTTATCTTACTATTCGCTTTACTTTTTTATATTACTTTTCTATATTACTTTTTAATCGTATTATTTTTTATAATTAATATACTTAGCCCGTGTACTTACCTAGCTAGCTTATAGTTTTACCCCTTTTATTAAAGGTGCCCTTTATTAGAAAGACTATATTAAATAATAATATAATTATATTATAATCTAGATAAATTTTTTTAATTTATAAGAATATTATATATATACGTAAGAATATAAAAAATACCTTATTTTATACGACTTTTTAATAAGCTTATTAAATATTATTTAAATTTAGAAATGTAAAAATATATTAATGCTTTATACTATAGTTTTATAAATACTTAGATTTTATACTATTCCGCTTATTAATTAAGTAATTATATATTAATAATTTTAAAATCTTTTATTATGTAGATTAAAACGATAATTACCGGCCTTTTTATAATAATAAAAGAGTCGAGATTACGAAAGTATATCTTAAATATTAAAAAATAGATAGGTCGACGCTACGTATTAAAATTAAAACTAATTAATAAGCTATTAAGTATGCGTAAGATATTTTTATTTTTATTAAAAGGTTTTATGATTTAATTTTGCGATTATAATTAATTATTTTAAATTAAAACGAAAACCCGGCTATATTATTAAATAATTACGGAATTACGTTATTAAAACCGCTTTGTAAATTAAAATTTATTATATAATTCGTTATAATAATATTATATAATATATTAAATAAATATTTTAATATACGGGAGGCGGGGCTTTTAAAAAGTAAAAGAGCGGTTAAATTAAAAAATTTTTATTTTAATAGCTTTATATATAACCTTATTATTTTCTTTAAAAATTATATACCCCCGATATTTAGACTTATTCTTTTTATATTATTATTATTAATAGCGAAAAAGGTTTTATATTTTAATAAAAACCGGGGGTATAAAATATTATTTTTAAATCCCGGATATTATAAAGATTATTATAAATACGCCGGCTATAAAACTTTAGCTTTATAAATAATATAAGTTATAAGTTAAATGCCCGGGCCGGCCTTAATAGCCCCGTTTTTTAAAAACTTATCGGAACCCCGGACTTTTTTAGAATTTAATATAATAATACCGTTATTTATATTAATAAAAACGAGTCCCATCGGTATAAATATAAAAAGCTTATCGTATTTAAATTAATAACTTATATATCTATATTAATATAAAATATATTTTATAATAGCTAAATAATCGCTATACCTAGTATATTTACCGTAATATTTAATTTATATATTTTAATATTTAACGTACTTATTATAATACCCGGTATACTTACCGTTATACTTTTTATATTTATTATAAGATTTAATATATTTATTATAATACCCGGTATATATTTTATAGTTTTTAATATATATTCTATAGCTTTTAATATACTTATTATAATACCTAATTTATTAACTGTAGTACTTATTATATTTATTATAAAACTTAATATACCCCCCCTATTACTAAGAGTATTTATTATAATATATATAATTAACCCTTTATTTAAATTATACCCCTTTACTATTAAATAATATAGATATTATTAATAGTTTTATAAAAGTATTAACTTAAATATTAAGTATTAACTTAAGAGCCCGAGGGGCTACGCCCTTAGCGACGCCTATATTACTTTAAGATATAAAGCTATTCTAATTAAACCTATTAAAATCGAAGTATAGTACGAAATTTATATTTAATAAAGCCTAAATAATTTTTATTAAAATATTAAAACGTAGATTTAAGTCGTAAAAAGGTTTATAACCGACTTATATATTATAAAATCCGTTATTTTAAAATTTTACTTAAGCCTCCGAAAAGCCGTACGAATATAATAAGATTATTAATTATTAAAATTTAAAAAAATAGCCTTATATAATAAAAACTAGCTAGCGATCCATAAAAAGTTTAGGAGCCGGTTCGGGGCCTTATTTACCGACATAAAAAAGTAGTTTTATATAAACTATTTTATAATAGCTAAAATACGTAATATAAATAAGATTTAAACCTTTATATAAAATTATTTTTAATATATTAAAACTTAAAGAGATATTGAATTTCGGTAATAATTTATACGGTTTTATTATAATCTTATTCCGAAAATATATATTTTATTATATAAGCCTATTAATAATAATATACTTAAAAAATATATAACTTAAGTAAAAAAAAAAAGACGAGCCTTATAAAAAGCTTTTAATCCTTAAAATATTAATTTTAAGTACGTATATAATACTTACCTAAAATAACCTAAGGATTTAAAAAAAAATAAAAATAAAGATTCGATATATTAAAAAACTAACTGCTAAATATAAAATTATTTTAATTAATTATTATAATTATTTTATAATAATCGACGTGGGCGTAATTAAAATACTTATAGAAAAGGAAACTTTTAACGCCGAGACTAAATATATAATAAAAACGAATCACGGCGTTAAATTAATATTAAACGATTATTTAATAAATTATTATAAAGTAATAAACGGCGCCGACGTACTTAATTCTCTAAACGTAATACTTAAAACGATATAAATATATAACTTATTTAAGAATATAAAAAAGACGTTAACGTATATATTAATAAACTTATTAATAAAAAATATATATTTAATTATATATTAGATTATAAAATAGAAACGATAATAATAACGGAAATTAATTAAATAGTATTAAAATTATTAAATACTAAACCTAACCCCGCGGGCAAAGAGATAAATATTATTAATATAAAAAACTTAGCTATATAATAATAAGAAATAAAAAAATATATCGATTAGCTTATTTTAAATAAAAAAGATAATCTTAATGTCGATATATTTATTTTTTTAGCTAAAAGCCTTAGCCCGGATTATAAAAAAATCCTTAAAAAAGATATATTTATTTTTTTTAATAAAGGAACTACTTTATATAAAGACGATATTAACTTTATATACGTTATAAACTAAATAATTAAGGCTATAACGAAACCGGTTATTAAAATAAATAAAAAAAAAAAGATATATTTTTAAATCTAAGCCCGTACTAATAAAAACGTAAAAAACTATATTATATATATAAACACCGAGGCGTTAATTATTTTTATTAACCAATAATAGCTTATTTAATATATTAAAAAGCCGGTAATTAAGCCGATAAAAATAAAAAAAATATAAAAAGTTAATAAAGAATTCACGGTTATAAAAAAGGCTACTTTTAACTTTTATTTATTTAAGTTTATTTATAAAATAAAAGTTAAAACTTATTTATTAATTATAACCGGGATCGTTAATAACCTCGTGGTGTGGGTACTATTTAATATTCTTTTTTATAATATATATAAGTTTATAATAAATTTTAATAAACGGATAATTACCCTCCGCTCGGCGTATAATATTATTTTAAACGTATTTATTAAAAAACGATTTTTTATTATGCGTAGAGTTATTATAATAAATAGTTATATAATTCTATTAAACGAGCGTAAAATTATATTTATTAACTTTATTAACTTACTTAAATATAAAAATAGTAATAGCGAAAATATAAAATATATTTTATATTTAATATATCTTACGGTATTAAAATCTATTTATGACTATATTAGTTTATACGCCGTCTTAATATTTAATTAATTTAATAAATTAATTTTTATTAGATAAGGCTTAAAACTTAGCCGTATTGTGCTTTATAACGATAGCGAAGAAGTAATATAAATAATTAATAATATTATCTTTTTTTTATTTATATATACTAAAGGAAAGAAACTATATAAATTAATAAAAAAATACGTTTTTTTAATTATAAATAAAGCTAACTATAACGTACTTAAGTAATAAAAAGACGTATTAATATATAGGATTTTAAAACTAAAATTAATATTAACGACTAAAAATAAATACGGTATCGAGGTATATAATTAAAATTAGTTTTACGTTAGCGAGTTTATTAAGGTATTTAATAAAGTCGATTTTTATTACGATTATAAGGTTATCTTTATATTAAATAAAAATAAAATACGTATTAACTTTTTAAATAAATAATAAAATTAAAAATAACCGGTCTAGAAGTTTTTATTAAATATTATCGATAAAGCGTTTATTAATATTAAGCTTAAGAAATGATATGCTTTAAATAAAGCTAAGTAAATAATAAGGCCCGCGGCTATTATTTATTTCTTTTTTATTATTTAAAAGTATAACGCGAATAGGAATAAAATTAAAAAGTATATCGTAATTAATATAAGGCCGGTTAATAAATAAATAATACCCGATATTTATTTCCTATCGGATTAAGACGATATTATAAAATTATTATATGGAAAGAAGGTAATATCTATATTTAACGTATTAAGGTTTTTTTATTAATTAAATATATATTTAAAATACCGCGATTATATAATTATAATTAGCCCTTATAAGTTAAAATATTTTAATATAATATTAATAAGATTTAAAAACGCTTTAATATATATTTAACGATTTATAAATCGATTATTTTTTAAATACCGGTATTTTATATAAATATATATTAATAATATTGTAATTTTTAGCGATAACGAAATAAAATACCTTGAATATTTTAAAATCGTTATCGATATCCTTAATAAAAACCGTATTTATATTAATATAGTTAAATCTTTTATTAAATTTCTTAAAGTAGTATTCCTTAAGTATATTATAAATAATAATAAGATTTATAAAACGGACGACCGTATATAAATATTTAAAAAGTTAATTTTTTTATATGTATTTAAGGATTTCGAGATATATTTTAATATAATAAAGTAGCTACGTATTAAGATCCTTTAATATAATATAATATTATACTTTTTAAACGAGCGGAAAATATACCTAAACGCTAGCCTTTATATATAAAATTAATTAAAAAATAAATAAATTCGCGCCTATCGTATAAAGATTATTATAAAAAAAACTTTTAAACCTATATTAAAAGAGATCAAAATATAAAACTTTTTATAATACTTTTTTTATATTTAAATAAAAAGGATTTATTATAATTTAAAAAAACCGTTATTTTTTAAAATCGATACGTATTTTTTAAAATTCGGTTTAATAATATTTTAATTAAATATTAATTAAAATAAAAAAAAGATCCTTAGTAAAAATCTTATTTAAAAATATATTAAGCCGGTATTATTCTTTTTTTAATTTATAACTATAATTAAAAAATAATATAGCGTTATAAAGGCCGAAATAGCCGTAATCGTATAGGCCGTTAAAAAATTTAAGAAATTTATATAATTTAATTACTATAAAATAAATATCTTAACTAATTATACCGTTATAAAAAAATTATTATTTATATTTTATTATAAATAATAAATTTTAATAAAGCTAACTTTAAATTTATAAACGCGGTAAATTACTTTTTTAATTTAAATTATAAATTATTTATATTTTAAAAAAGCTTAACGTTATTTTAAATACGCTTTTACGACTATTTATTAAAAAACTCGATTTTATAGAGCGGTTTTTTTATAAAAATAAATTAAAAAATATTAATTTTAAAGAATTTATAAACGTCTTTAAGGTAATAATTTAAAATATTACGGACGAAAATTATGTATTAAAGATAATAACGATTATAATTATAATGTTATTATAAAATTTAATATAAAAAATTATTAACGTATATACATAGCGAGTCGCCTATCATAGCGAGTCGCCTACTTTTAAATACCCTCCTACTATTTATATAAGTTAATTGAGCTATATCGTACAAAATTAATTAAAACTACTTATCAACCTCTTTTTTAAAAGTCTTTTAAATTACTTAATATATTTATATATTATATTTAGTCTTTCCGTAGTTATTATATTACCGCCCGCGCGATTTAACCCCCTTTATATAAATATCCTTTTAATATATATTTTCGCTTTTAATATTAATAACCCTTTTTTTTATTCGGATTACTTCGGCCTTAGTAATATTAAGTAAGCCTTTAAAACGTAGTTATGTTTTTTTTAGCTTTTTAGCGTTTATTTAATATTTTATTTACCGTACGAAGCCCGCGGTACTTAGCTTTAATAAGAGCTAGTTTATACACTAACTTATTAATACTTTTAGCTTATAAATTAACAACTTTATATAAATATATTAGTAAGCTATATTAATAGTTATAAATCCGTTTTTTAAATAAAATAGAGCTTCGTACGGCGTTATATATTATAATTAATATTTTTAGGTCTTAAAAGCCTTAATTATTTAAACGTAAGTTAAATAATATTAGCGTTTTTAGCTTGAAATCTAGGTAAGAAATAACTATTTTTAAATTAAAAAGTATAATTCTAGCCTATTTAAAACTAACTTATACGTTTTCTTTACTTATTAAAATAAAAAAGGCTACTTTAAAAATAAAAAAAAAGTCGTCCTTAATAATATTATTACGGCCAACTAATCATAATAAAGTTTATATTAATAAAAGTCGGGGCTACGATACTTATAAACAATAGTCGTCGTTAAAATAGCTCTAAAAAAGCTATTATTTATAAGTCATTAAGTAAAAAAGCTTTAGTAATTAGTCATAGTCTTATTAATAAGGTTTTTAATAAAAATAACTAAAAGCGATCGTTAAATTTAATATAAAAATTAATTATTAAAAAAACTATAAAAATTTATCCTTAAGCCTAGCTCGGGCTATCCTATATATAAATCTTAATCATAAATATATCCTTTATAATATTTTATTTATTTATTATCTAACGGTTTATTAAATAATCGTCCGTCTTATATTTTTATAATTACCCATTTTATTTATTTACGGGCGTCCGTTCTTTATTTTATTATATAATCGTAATTATATAACTTGTTTATAATTCTTTTATTTTAAAAGGAGCCGTTATTATTATATATATAATATAGTAGCCGCCGTAGGTCCTATAAGGCAAGGCCCTAGTTTAGTAATATATATTAAATCGTAATATTAACTCCTCTTTTCGAAAGTCTAGTCCTTAGGCCTATAAATAAGTTATTTGTTTTTAAATTAGGGAATCGTTAAGTATTTTTATTAAAATATATTAATATTATATTAGGCCGAATTAAAAAATTAAAATCGTAAATAGCTACGTTTCATCGCTATTTATTATATATTATTCGCTTTTTTAATAAAAATATAAAAATAATACCGTATTTAAATTATCGTTTTCAAGGTATTCGTTACTTAGTTTTTTTCGATTTTAATATTTATAGGATATATTATTGCCTAAGTATTTTATACGATATTTTTATTAATACTATTTATATTTATAAGTTTTATAGATAGTTTCTTATAAGTCCCGATTAATAAATATAATAAATCGTTTAATAATAAAGTTTAATCGTTTTAATTATAAAAAATAAATAGAAAAGTCGCGGTTTTAAAAGAGAGCTATAGAGTTATAAAAAAAAGCTAAGGCTTATTAAAAGGTTTAAGTTAAATTAAATAAGTCGTTATTTAAATTAAAACGCTTTTATTTTTAAAAACGAATAATATTTAAAAAAAAGTCGTATTATATTAAAAGAATTTCCTAAGGATATTAAAAGTATTTCTTTAATAGCCCGGGAGGCGTAAATTAATAATATTTTTAGTATTATCGATTAGGACGTCGTAATAACTAAAAGTTTTAAATTTAAATTTAATTTTAATACTTTTTAAAAAGCTATTAAAAGTTTTAAAAGTTCGTAACGGGTTCTTATATATTATCTTCGTATTTATAATCTTTTTATTTAATAAAATATTCTTCCTATCCTTTTTTAATTTGGTAATTAATAATTCACTTAATTTTATATTTTAATTCGTTAAATTTAATAATAATACGATCTTTAGTGTATAAGCTTTTAAATATTAGCTCTAAGAGTAAAATATAAAAAACTAAATAGCATCGCATCGTATTTAAGAGTTTTAATTTAAAATTAATTAATAAAACTTTTTTAATAATTTTAAAAAGTTTAAGTTTTTTATAATTTAACTTATCGCTTAGTCGTTTTATTTTAATATTATAATAAAAGAAATATATGCTATCTTTTTTTTTTAAAATTAGTTTATTAATTTTTAATCTATTGGCGTATTTTTTTATACGCTACCGTATAAACTTAAGGTTTAAAAAGGCTTCTTTTTAGATTTTCTTAAGTTTATTTACGTTTACTATGGCTTTTATAACTTATAGTCCTTCGCGTGCTTTTTTATATATAGTTAATTAAAATTCGTAATTAAAATAAAAAAGGGATTCTTTTATATTTTCGCTAACTACGCTATTATATATAAACTAGGCCATTAATAATAATACTATTTAATTATTTTAGTTATAATTTACATAGTAACAGAGGTATATCTTAAAAATTTAATTAATTTTTTTTATTTATCTATCGGTTTATAAATAAAAAAAAGTCAATAATTTATAATTTATACTAAGCTATGAGATTAAAAATCTTTAAAACTTAATAGTAAATAGCTTATCTCTATTAAATACTATTTTTTTAAATAAACCGTAGTTAATAATAACTATTTTAAAAAAGGTATATATTAATTCCTTAATATTACTTACTTCTTTATATAGTATAAAATAAATAAACTTAATAAGTCGGTCGACGATAACTAAAATACTATCGTACTATATATTTATTAATAGCTTTTTAAACTTTAGTAATTTAATAATAAAGTCTTAAGAGATTAAGTACTATGCCTTTAAGGGTATTAATAGTAATTATAGTTTTTTATAAAGCTTATAAAGGTTATTTTTACTTTTTTTATAAATATCGTAGTTTTTAATAGCCTTAGTAACTTTTATTTTTATAACGGTTTTATTATAATATTAATAAATCCGTTTTTATATTTTTATAATATTTTAATAATTGTATACTTAAGTATTATAAACTTTTATAATAAGCTTAAAAGTTATTTTTTTAAACGGGCTAATATTAACTTTTTTAATTATTATAAAGAGTTTTATAATAAATATAAAATTACCGTTATCGTTATATTTAAAAATTACTTATGTTTTTTTAAGGACCGTAACTTCGTAATTAAGTCGTTTATTAAAAACGTTTACTTTACCGTTTTCTAAACTTTTTTAATAAATAATTCGGAAATTAAATTCGGATAGGAATTCGCTTTATTTAATTTATTATTTATTTAAATTTTTATTTATTATGAAATTCGTAAGGTTTTTATAATCTATATAAATAATAACTTTATATTTAATATTTAAAAACTATAGTCTCTATTTTTTAAAAGTTTTAATTATAATTATTAATTTTTTATTATAAATTTATTAATTTAGTTCTATTTTATAAAATACTTTAAAATAAAATACGTAAAAGTAAAATACTTTTTACTAATTTTATTATTTTAAAATAGCTCTTATAACGAAATTTAAAACGTCGGTTTTAATTTTAAATAGTTTTTTTAAGTCCGGGATTATAATTACTAATTTTAAAATAATTAAATCCTTAACTTTATTAAAAGCTTTTTTATATTTTTTATTTTAAATAAAAGTTATATCTTTTTTTATTAAGTTATTAAAAAGTTTAATAATATTAACATAGTTTTTAAGGAATCGTTAGTAGAAGTTAATAAATCCTAAAAATAATTATACGTTTTTAATATTAATAAGTATAAGCTAGTTCTTAATTATTTTTATTTTAAATATTTATATATAGATTTATTTTAACGTAATCGTATAACTAAGGAAATTTATTTTTTATATATAAAATTCGTATTTATTAAGCTTAGTAAAAAGCTTTACGTTTTAAAATTTCTAAAATATTATATAAATATATTTTTTATAGGTTTTAAAATTAAAAGAGAAAATAAAGATATTATTAAAATAAACAATTATAAAAATATCGACGTACTCTTTAAATACGTAGTTAACTATTATTTAAAATATAACAGGTACGTTAATAAATTTAAAAGGTATAACTAAATATTCGTAAAGTCTTTTATAAGTTCGAAATACCGTTTTCTATTCGTCTTTTTTTTTAATTCTAATTTAATTAAATACTCTTTTAAAATTTATTATAATAAACTATTAAGCTCTATATAACATTTCCTTAAGTTCTAAAATAAAAAGTAATAAATAATAATTCTTTTTAATAATTTCGTTAAGTCCTCTATAATCGATTATAAGTCTAAGCTTTTTTTTACTTTTTTTAAATATAAAAAAGATTAGTATTCTTATTAAAAAAGATAATAATTTAATATAACCCTTTTTAAATCTATTATTAATATACTTATTAAGTTTATTATATTCAAATTAATTTATAAAATATAATAAATAGAACTTAAGTTATATTCTTTTTTTTTAATTCGATCTTTATATCCTAGTTATTATATTTTAATAATCCTATTTTTTTTTTAAAGCGAATAGTTTTATATAAATCCGACATTCCTTAAGTATAGTTTAAAATAAGTCCGATCCTTAATCGTTTATATTAAGTACGAATATCTTAATAAGTTTTATAATTTTAATAAAAACGATATATTTAATTCATTTTCGTTTATTAAGTATTACGTAAGACTTGTTTAAACCTTTTTCTTTAAATCGTTTAATAACTAAATTTATTTAATAAAATTAGCTGGTTTTTTAATTTATTTATAGATTATATTTTCGTAATTACGAGATTTTTAAAATAATATCGATATTTCCGATCTTTATAATATCGTATTTTAATTATTTTAATTAATTATTAATATATATCGTAAGGTATATAATCTCTTAATTAATATATCCGTCGTTATAATTAATTTATTTTCTTTTTATTATTCGTAAAGTATATAAGTTCGTTTTTTATATTTATAATAATTTATATTTATTTACCGTTTTTAATAAATTAAAAAACTTTTAAACGCCGTTATTAATAATAGCGTTTATATTATATTCGTTTATTTAAAATTTAAGTCGTAAATATTTTTCGTCAGGGAGTATTATAAAATATAAAAATTTATTTATTTTAATTACCTTTTATTATTTTTTTACGATTAATATATTTAGTTTTTTAATATTTCGAAGGCTAGTACCCGTCTTTTTTTTATAAACTATTTATAATTAATTATTAAATCGGGACGCTTCTATTTTTTAATAAATAAATATAGTATATTAATAATATTATAGATATCGTTTATTTTTTTATTAATAAGTTCTCTCCCTTTAAAAAATAATTTATAATTTTTAAATATTTTAATATTAAATTGTATATTTAAAATATGTCGGTTATATAAGTAGTCTTTTAGGTTTTTAATAAGCTAATTTAATTCTTTTTAAAAGTTTATAAATTTTTATTATTTTAATTATTTATTTAAATCGGCTTTTTTTTTAATAATAAAATCGTTAATATTGAATAGTATTTTATAATCAATTTCTAATTAAGTACGTTGTCGAGCGACGTTACGAAGTTCGTCCAAGTTATAAAACGATTATTAACTTATTAATTATTCGTAATTTAATATATTAATATTATTTAAAAAGGGGTCGTAATTTAGTCCCTCAGTATTAAATTCCGTAAATATATTATCGATAGTTTTTTTACTTAAATTATTTAGTTTAGTATTTTTTTTAAATATAAAAAATTTTTATTTTAAATAGAGTATATCGTTTTTTATTATTATTTTAAATTATTTATATAATCGCTATTATAAAATAATAAAGATTATTTTTATAATTAAATATTAAAAAATATAAACGTTTACCGTATAATAAGCCTCGTTTAGTTCTTTAATACGTTAATAATAACGTTTTTTTAACGTTTAAAGTCCGTATATTAAGTATATAATATTTAATTTTTTATTAATTTTGTATTTTAATTAAAAAAGGTCTTTTTTTATTTTAGTTTTTAATCGTTTTTAAAGTCGTTATTAAAATAAGGCGAATATTATTTTTACGTTTAGTCGTTTTTTTTTTAATAATCGGCCGGCTTTATAATAACTAGTTAAAATACGAATATAATCTTTATTATAATTTTTTATTATTAAAAGGCGCTATTCGTAATATTAAATTATTTTATTAAATATTTATTATATTATATAAATAGATTTATTTAAAATCCGTACTTTACGGGTTAAGATCTCGTCTTTTAATTAAAATAGGTCGTTTTTATTTTTAATTATTATCTTTTTTTTTAATTTATTTTTTATTATCGTAAGGGTTTACGTTTAGTTAAAAAAATTAATAAGTTATATCTTAATTATTTTATATATTATTAATAATATTTAAATATACTCTTTATTATAATCTTCGATAATCTTAAAATATTAAATTACTTTTTATTTATTTATTATAATAAAGGTCCTATTAAAGGGTTTTTTAAAATACTGTCTTAATTATTCTTTACTATCTTAGTAAATAAAGTAATTATCGTTATAATATACGGTTTAAAAAAGTAATTTATAAAATACTTTTTTAAAAGTAATATTAATCTACTTTTTAAGGATAGGTTATTATTAAATTCGTTTAGGTTACTTATAATCCTTAGCTATATATTTTAGCTTATCGTAATTATAATATTTAAATTTTTTTTTAAACGGGATTAGTTTCGATTTATTATATTAAGATTTATAAGTCCATTATTACGACCCAACACGCATTACCAGTCCAAGGCCCTGCCCCACAAAACCTACGGCGACTACTACACTATATATATAATAATAAAAACATAAACGGCTCCCCTCAGGATAAAAAAACTATAAATAAGTTACGTAACTATAATTATATAATAAAATAAAAAACGGACGCCCATAAATAAATAAAACGGACGATTATAAAAATATAAAACGGACGACCGTTTAGTAAACCGTTGGATAATAATAAATAAAATATTATAAAAAATATATTTATAATTAGGATTTATATATAAAATAGCTTGAGCTAGGCTTAAAGATAGATTTCTATAGCTTTTTTAGTAATTAACTTTTTATACTAAATCTAATAATCGCTTTCAATTATCTTTATTAAGAACTTTATTAATAAAATTACAATTAATTACTAAAGCCTTTTTATTTAACAATTTATAAATAATAGTTTTTTTAAAACTATTTTAACGACGATTATTATTTATAAGTATCGTAGCCCCGATTTTTATTAATATAAACCTTATTACGATTAACTAATCGTAATATTTTAATTACTTTTATTTAATAAGTCGATTTTATAAAAACTTATTAAATAATACGAACGATATTTACTAAATCCTCCTTTAATAAAGGTAAAAAGCCCTAGGCTTTAGACACCGAGCTAGCCTAAGCCGAAAGAAACATAAAAATACCCAATATTAAATATAACTTTAACAAAGACGCGGTCCTTAATAAAATAATATACGCCTAAATACGCCGCGTCATTGACTAAAATATTTAATATAATAAAAAATTAATAAACCTCTTTAATATTATTATTACTTAATTAATAAAAATTTAAATTAAAAACGACCGCGATATTACCGAAATATAAAAAATACTTAACGCTACGTTTAAAAAATTTAAAAACGAATATTAAAAAGCTTTAAACTTCGCTAATTAAATAAATACGTTTTAAAATATTATTAATATCGTTATTACCCTTCTTAATAAAAGACGATAAAAACTTAAACTTAACGCACCTATTATTTTTAACGGGACCTTTAGAACTTTAAAAGGATTCTTAATCTAAGTTAAGAATTTTTAAAACTTTTATTAAAAAGATTTTAATAACGAAATCGAGAAGGTTATATATACCGTTAGCTTTTTTAAAAGATAAGTTTTTAAATAGTTCAAACCCTTTTAAAAAGAATATTTTAAAAAAAAGTTTTTTAATAAATACTCTACCGAAATATAAAATATCTATTATAATTTCGACAAGTTTAAAAAAGCCTTCAAATCGCTCTTCTAAAATCTAAATAAAAAATAATAAACCGAGCGTAATATATTATAACTCTAATAAACTAAATTAATAAAAGACTATTTAGCTAAGTTTAGACGCCTTAGTACTTAATTTAATCTTACTAACGATATTAAGATTTTTATATTTTATTAAAGACTAAAAAATAAGGTTAAGGACGAACTTATTAAAATTAATAAACTAAACGATTTCCTTTAATATATTAAACTCGTAATTAAAATCGATAACCGCCTTTATAAAAGAAAAAAGGAAAAGAAAGAATAACGATAGGAACCTAACTTAAAACGCAAATATTAATAATAACCTTAACATAATTTTAATTAAAAAAACCGCTATAATAAAAATAATAATCTTTAATAAATTATTATTTATAAATAATATAATAGACCTATAGACCTTAATATAGCGAAATAAAACTAATCCTATTAAAAAAAAAAATTTAAATATTATAATTACGATAAGTTAAGATATATAATTAAAAATTATAAATAACCTAAACGAATTTAATAACGACCTATCCCTAAAAAGCAGATTAATATTATTTCTAAAAAAGTACCCTATAAATCGCTTTTATAGACTATATACTATAACAATAATTACTTTACCTATCGAGATAATAAAAAATAATTAGGATAATATTTTAAAAAGCCCTTTAGTAGAACCCTTATTATAATAAATAAATAAAAAGTAGCTCAACGCCTTAAGACTATCGAAGATTATAATAAAAAGTATATCCGAATACTCTTAATAATATACAAAATAATTAAAATATAACTTATTAATTTTCCTAAACGAGCGCAAACCCTTATAATAATAAAAAGTAAATTAGAAAAAAGGATAATAATTAAAAACAAAAATAACCTATTTCAGTTAAAAAAGGAAATCCCAGCTCGTAAAGTATAGATTCTAAATAAATCTATTTATATAATATAATAAATACTTAATAAAATAATTTAATATCACAAATAACGCCTTTTAATAATAAAAAATTATAATAAAAACTATATTTATATTTTAATTAGCTATTATAAAACTAACCGATTATTAAAAAAAAAACGATTAAATGTAAAAGTAATACTCGCCCTATTCTAATAACGACTCTAAAAACGGCTAAAAACTAAAATAAAAAAAAACCTCCTCCAGCTAAAGAATAAAATCGATAAAAAAATAAATCTAGTTTATAAACTTTAAATATTAAAAGAACGTTATTAATAACGTATTAAAAAACTAAACGAGGCCTATTATATAATAAACGCTTATATTCTTTAATATTTAATTATAAAAATAGTCCTTATTATTTTAAAATAGCGAATATATAAATAATTCGAAATAATAACGAAGAACGATATATTTTATTTAAAATAAAATTTCCTTATGTTTAAAGAAAATATTAAACCGGACGACTTAAATAAAAGAATTATCGACGATATATTTACGGAATTTAGTATTAAAGGACTAGATTACGACCCTTTTTTAAATAATATTAATATATTAAATTACGAATAGTTAATAAGCTAATAATTACTTTATAACTCGGACGAACCTTACGACGTCGCTTAACGACGTGCTTAGTTAGAAATCGATTATAAAATATTACTTAATATTAACGATTTTATTATTAAAAAGGAAACCGATTTAAATAGGTAATTAAAATAATAAAAATCTATAAGCTTCTAAAAAAAACTAAATTAGCTTACTAAGGACCTAAAAAACTACCTATACAATCGATATATTCTAAATATATAATTTAATATTAAAACATTTAAAAATTATAAATTATTTTTTAAAAGGAGAGAACTTATTAATAAAAAAATAAACGATATTTACGATATTATTAACGTATTATATTTACTTATTAAAAAATAAAAGTATCCCGATTTAGTAGCTAATTACGAACGGCTTATAAAAAAAAGATAGGTATTAGCTTTTAAGATATTAAAAAACTAAATATATTAATCGTAAAGGAACGACGAAAAGCGGCTAAAATAAATAAGTTTTTATATTTTATAATATTCCTTAATAAGGAATATTTATAATTTAAATTTTAAATAAATAAATATAATATAAATGCTATTATCGATAGTAGCGTTTAAAGAATTTTTATTTTATTAAGAACGGTAAATAAATATAAATTATTATAAGTATAAAAAACGAATTTATATACTTTACGAATAATAAAAAGAAAATAAGTTAATTATAACGATAGATATATTAACTAGGAGATTATATACCTCACGACATATATTAATAATTAACTAAAATAATTAAAATACAATATTATAGAGATTAAAAATACCGACGTTATTTTAAGAATCTTATGGTTACGAAAATATAATCTATAAATAAATTAAAAAACCGGCTAATTCTATTAAATAAACCTAGTTACTAAACGACTTAATAAAAAGGGTTTAAATAAGTTTTATGTAATACCTAATAAATAAAAACAAACTAAATATATCGCTTTTATTAAAACGATAAAACTTATTAAGATATTTGTACCCGGTATAAACGATCGAGGATCGGACCTATTCTAAACTATACCTAAGGAGTACCGGATTTATACAAAACTATTTACCCTAAAGGAAAAAATAAGGCTATTAAAATATAATAGTTAAGATATAAAAATCGAATTAAAAAAAGGAATATAACCTAAGTTCTATCTATTATACCTTATAAATCAATTCAAACGTAACGAACTTAACAAATATATTAACAATAAACTTAAAAAAGGTTATATTAAACTATTATCCTCTTTAATAAGAATACTAATCTTTTTTATATTTAAGAAAAATAAGAAAAAGCTTAGACTTATAATCGATTATAAAAAACTTAACGAAATTATTAAAAAAAATTACTATTTATTACCCTTTATTATAAAATTTAAAGAAATGTTATATAAAGCTTAATAGTTTACTATAATAAACCTTAAAAGAATATTTAATTAAATTAAAATTAAAAAAGGAGACGAATAAAAAACGGTATTTCAAACCTATAAAAGACTTTATAAATACCTAATTATACTTTTCAGACTTACTAACGCACCCGCTATATTTTAAATAATAATTAATTACGTATTTAAAGAGTATGTCGATATTTTTATAATCGTCTATCTTAACAATATCCTTATTTTTTCCTTTAATTTCGAAATATATAAAAAATACGTCTATATAGTATTTTAAAAACTCTAAAACGTAAAGCTTTTTACTAAGCTTAATAAATACGAATTTTATATATAGAAAATAGATTTCCTTAGCTATACGATTATATTAAAATAAATCTATATATAAGTATTTAAGATAATAATAATTAAGGACTAGCCTATACTTACTAGCATCAAAAACGTATAATTATTTTTAAAATTCGTTAACTTTTATCGGCAATTCCTTAAGGACTACGTTAATATTATTAAACCTTTTAATAACTTAATAAGGAAAAACATAACCTTTATTTAGGATAAAAAATATAAAAAAGCTTTTAATAAAGTTAAGGACTTAGTTACTTCGGAATTAATAATTATAATTCCGGACTTAAAGAAACCGTTCGAAGTCGAGATCGACGCCTCGGACTTTATTATAAGAGCTATCTTAAAATAATAAGATTAATAAGGAGTATTTTATTTTTATATATTCTATTCTAAAACGTTTTATAAAATAGAACTAAATTAGTAAATTCATAACAAAAAATTAATAATTATAATTAAAATTTTTAAAAAATAGAGACTATAGCTCTTAAGAACTAAATACGAAGTTATTATTTATATAAATTATAAAAACCTTACGAACTTTACGATAAATAAAAATCTAAATAAATAATAAATTAAATAAAACGAATTTTTATTAAAATTTAATTTCCAAATTATTTATTAAAAAGGTTTAGAAAACGGTAGAGCGGACGTTTTTAATAGACAGCTTAATTACGAAGTTATAATCCTTAAAGAAATATAAATAATCTTTAAGTACGACGATAATAATAATTTTATACCTATTATAAAACTCTTTATAATAACTAAAAAAATTAATACTAGCCCGTTTAGAAAAATAACTCCTAAACTTATTATAAAAATTTATAATACTTAAGTATACGGCCACTAAAATATTATAAAAATATAGAAACGGATTCGTTAATATTATAATAAAACCGCTATAAAAGTAAAAGTTGCTAAGGCTATTAAGGATTATAATATTTATAAAAAAAATAAAAATAGCCTTTATAAGCCTTATAAAGAATTATAACCACTATTAATACCCTTAGAGGTATAGCATTTAATTTCCTAAGACTTCATCGTCAAACTACTAAAGTCTAAAGAACTATTAATAAACGTATAATACGATAATATCTTAATTATTATTAACCGACTTACTAAGTTCGCCTATTTCATATTATATAAAAAAGTAAGCAATACTAAGGAACTAATATATACTTTCTTTAAAATAGTTATTATTAACTACGGTTTACCTAAGGAAATAGTTTCCGATAAAAATAAACTATTTACCGCTAAGTTTTAAAAATTTTTAATCTTATAGCTTAGTATAAACTATAAACTATTAACCTTTTTCTATCTATAAACCGATAAATAAATAAAAAAGATTAACTAAATTCTTAAGATATACCTCCGTTACTATATAAATTACGACCAAAATAATTAAATAATATTATTACTAATAGCTTAGTTTATATATAATAACGCAGTTAGCGAAAATATAAAAAAATCCCCTTTTTACTTTAACTATGGATTTTAATTAATTATATATAGAAAAGCACGCGAAGGACTATAGGCTATAAAAGCCGTAGTAGACGTAAATAAATTTAAAAAAATCTAAAAAGAAGCCTCTTTAGACTTTAAATTTATATAGTAGCGTATAAAAAAATACGCCGATAAATTAAAAATTAATAAACTAATTTTAAAAAAAAGAAATAGCATATATTTCCTTCGCCATAATATTAAAATAAAACGACTAAGTAATAAATTAAATTATAAAAAACTTAAACCCTTTAAAATTATCGAAAAAGTTTTATTAATTAATTTTAAATTAAAACTCCTAAATACGATACGATATTACCCGGTTTTTTATATCTTACTTTTAGAGCCGATACCTAAGGGTTTATATATTAAAAATCGCATTATTATTAAACTTAATAAATTAAAATACGAAGTCGAACGAGTTATCGACTACCGAATTAAAAAAAGATATAAAAAGTACCTTATTAAATAAAAAGATTATAGATACGAAAATAATATATAAAAACCCGTTACAAACTTCTAAAACTCTTAATAACTTCTCGAAAAATATTAAAATTAAACTCAAACCTAAAACTCTTAACTATTACGGCGTCTTAATCGATAACGCTAAAAGCACTATTAACTTACGCCTCCCAAGCTACTAAAGAAACGCTTTTAATATCCTTAGGAAATTCCTTTAATATAATACGACTTTTTTTAAACACTATTTATTTTTAAAAACAAAAGCGTTCTAATTTAAATAACGATTTATTTAATTTAATTTAAGTTTTTTAATAAGCCTTAGCTTTTTTCTATAGCTTTATAACTCTTTTTTAAAACCGCGACTCCTCTACTTATTTTTTATAATTAAAATAATCGGACTCTATTATTAAACGATTTATTATACTTATTAATCGGGACCTATAGGAAATAGTCCTTAAAAACTCATAAATATAAATAATATTAATAAAAATATCGTATAAAATACTTAAACAATAGCATATTCCATAAATATCGGAATTAAAAAAAACTAAATAACAAATATTTCAAAAATAATAATTTAAATACGGTATTATTTTTATACTTTTATTAAAAAAACGAATAATATATAATAAACGGTAATAAAATATAGCTATTTACGATTTTAATTTTTTAATTCGATTTAATATAGCGTTAATATATTTTAATAAAAATATTTAATAATTCCTTAATTTAGGAAAGAATAACTTATTTATAAGCTTAGGGATTAGATTTTTAAAGGGAGGAGCTGATATTACGATTTAATACGCATTACTAGTCTAAGGCCTTACTTTATAAAACCTACGGCGGCTACTATATTATATATATAATAATAAAAATACAAACGGCTCCCCTTAAAATAAAAAAATTATAAATAAATTATATAACTACAATCGTATAATAAAATAAAAAACGGACGTTCGTAAATAAATAAAATAAACGATTATAAAAATATAAAACGGACGACCGTTTAATAAACCGTTAAATAATAATAAATAAAATATTATAAAGGATATATTTATAATTAAGATTTATATATAAAATAGCCCGAGCTAGGCTTAAAAATAAACTTCTATAGCTTCTTTAATAATTAACTTTTTATATTAAATCTAACGATCGCTTTTAGCTATTTTTATTAAAAACCTTATTAATAAAATTACGACTAATTACTAAAGCTTTTCTATTTAACGATTTATAAATAATAACTTTTTTAAAACTATTCTAACGACGACTATTATTTATAAATATCGCAGCCTCGACTTTTATTAACATAAACCTTATTACAACTAGCCGATCGTAATATCCGTTATATTATTTATAAATAGTAGTTTATTAAAAATTATTATTCCTATTATAACGGTTTTTTTAATTAAAGTTATGTTAAGGTTGCTATTAATATTTACGTTTTAAATTAAGTTTTTATTATCGTTTTTTTTTTTTTTTTTTATAAAAGCGATTATCGATTTTAATTACGAGTTTAGTATATTAAAAAAAATCTTTTAGCTTATTGAGTTTAATAATTTCGTTTTTAACTTCGTTTTTTAATCCTTAATAAAATATAAAAACCTTAGTATTATTAATAAAATTAAATTAAACGCTAAGTTATTTAAACTTAACTAAATAGTCTTTTATTAATTTAATTTATCGGAGTTATAATATATCGCGTTCGGCTTATCGTTTTTAATTTAAATTTTAAAAAAGCAATTTAAAAACTTTTTTAAATCTTTTAAAATTATAATAAATATTTTATACTTTAATAAAATATTTATTAAGGGTTTCCTTTTTAAAATATTCTTTTTAAAAAAGTTCGAACTATTTAAAAACTCGTCTTTTAAAAAAGCTAACGGCGTATATAACTTTTTTAATTTCGTTATTAAAATCTTTTTAATAAAAATTTTAAAAGTTTTTAATTTAAATTAAAAATCCTTTTAGGGTTTTAAAAGTATTGTTAAAAATAATAAGTATGTTAAATTTAAGCTTTTATTATCCTTTAATAAAAAGGATAATAATAATATTAACGGCGCTTTGAAGCGTATTTACTTATTTAGTAAGTTTTAAAGTTTTTTTATATTTAATATCGAGTCTTTTAAACGTAGTATTAAATAATCCTTATATATAAGCGATATTATAATCGTTCTTAGCTTAAGCTTCCGTTAATTAAATAATAATAATATTAAAAAGGTCCGTTAGTTTTTTATTATATTAAATATTTTAGTTAACGACGCGGCGTATTTTAATATATATTATTTTATTAAAGACTGCGCTTTTATTAGAGTTATATTTAATATCGGGTATTTTTATATTTCTTTCGGCTTAAGTTAGCTCGGTATTTAAAGCCTAGGGCTTTTTATTTTTATTAAAAAAGGATTCGATAAATATTATTCGTATTATTTAATAAGTTTTTATAAAGTCGACTTATTAAATAAAAATAATTAAAATATTATAATTAGTTAATCGTAATAAGGTTTATATTAATAGAAGTCGGGGCTACGATATTTATAAATAATAGTCGTTATTAAAATAGTTTTAAAAAAACTATTATTTATAAATTATTAAATAAAAAAGCTTTGGTAATTAATTATAATCTTATTAATAAAGTTCTTAATAAAAATAGTTAAAAGCGATCGTTAGATTTAATATAAAAATTAATTATTAAAAAAGTTATAAAAGTTTATTTTTAAGCCTAGCTCGGGCTATTTTATATATAAATTTTAATTATAAATATATTTTTTATAATATTTTATTTATTTATTATCCGACGGTTTACTAAACGGTTATCCATCTTATATTTTTATAATCGCCCGTTTTATTTATTTATAAGCGTCCGTTTTTTATTTTATTATACGATTATAGTTATATAATTTATTTATAGTTCTTTTATCCTAAGGAGAGCCGTTACTACTATATATATAGTATAGTAACCGCCGTAAGTTTTATAAAGCAAGGCCTTGGTTTAGTAATACGTATTAAGTCGTAATAAATATACGTAATTTATATCCGTATTATCTTTTCAATTTTTTTATTATACAAAGCCTTTAACAGGCTAAAATAATTAATATTAAAAAGCTAAAGTTTATATAATAAATAAGGAGGTATATAAAAAGCGATAATACTACGCTTTTTATAATAATTATCGAATTTAATCGATTTATAATTATTATAACCATTAAAGATTAAGAGCCGCTTAATACCCTTTGTATAAAACTTTATTTATTTTTTAAAATACTTTAACTAATTTAAGCCGATCTTATTTATAATCTATTTATTTTCGCTAAGGTAGATACGCTATTCGGGGGGGAATTAACTATTAATATACTACGAGAAAAGGTAATATTTACCCTTTATAATAATATATAAAAACAGTGCTTAGCTATCCGTATATATACCCTAAATAATAAAAACCTATTTTTAATTACTAAACTACTTCGTACGAAGCCTTTTATAACGATTAAAAGTTATAATAACCTTTATATACGAAAATATTTTTATTAAAAAGCCCGTTTTATTAAAATTATAAATATTATAATTATATATTCCGTACTTCGTAATTATATTTCGTACGAAAGTAAACTAAGCTTAGATAATTATAGGATCCTTAGCTAATACTTTTTAATAATCAATTTTATATTGAAAACGTATTTTTAATTATAATTAATATCGTATAAAGTTTTTTATTTATCGCGGTTCGATATACGTTGCGTCGCGTTTAGTAAAAAAATAATCGGTTATATTTTATATGTCGTTAAATCGTAGTAAAAATCCTTAATTAATTAAGTTAATAATTTATTTAAAAATCACGGTTTTTTTTTTAAAAAAGATTATTGTTTTTAAATTCGTATGAGTTTTATATCGAAGTAATAAGTTAGTACGTCGGTCGCGAAATATTATTTTTAAAATATTATAAATAAAGGCTATTTTTATATAAATAAATTTAGGTTTTTTTTAATAATTTAAAATATAAAAATAATACGACTTTTATTTAAAAAAAAATCTATAATTATATATAAAAAAAAATAGTTATTAAGATAGAAGGTATAGAAGGAAAGGAAAATAAGCGACTCGTTATAATATTACGACCTAATATATATAATAGACTAAGGACCTGCCCCGCTACTTTACAGCGGCTACTTCGCTATATATATAATTAAATAATAAAAATAGATATATTACCCTAACGGATCAAAAGAACTATAGGGAAATTATATAATAATAAGAAAGACCGACGGACGATAAACGGTTTTTAAATATAAACCGATAAGATAAAAATCGGTCTACCTTTAAAAAACTAATTTTATAATATCGGTTTTAAATATAAAAAAACTATTTAATAATATATAGGACTTATATATAATATAAATTTAAATTAAGCTTACGTTTATAATTTTTATAACTTCTTTAATAATTAATTTCGTATTAAACTTTATGATTATTTTTAATTATTTTTATTAAAAACTTATTTAATAAGATTATAATTAATTACTAAAGCCTTACTTACCTTACGATTTATAAATAATAGTTTTATTAAAAGTTATTCTTATAACGACTATTATTTATAAATATCATAGCCCCGATTTTTATTAATATAAACCTTATTACGATTAATTAGCTATAATACTTTAATTGTTTTTATTTAATAAGTCGACTCTACAAAAACTTATTAAATAATATAAATAATATTTATTAAATTTTCTTTTAATAAAAATAAGAAGCCCTAGGTTTTAAACGCTAAGTTAGTTTAAGTTAAAAAAGACGTAAAGATACTTAATATTAAATAAAATTTTGATAAGGACGCGGTTTTTAATAAGATAATATATACTTAAATACGCTACGTTATTAATTAAAATATTTAATATAATAAAAAACTAACAGACTTTTTCGATACTATTATTATATAATTAATAAAAGCTTAAGCTAAGAACGACCGTAATATTACTAAAATATAAAAAATATTTAATATTACGTTTAAAAAACTTAAAAACGAACGTTAAAAAGCCTTAAACCTTATTAACTAAGTAAATACGTTTTAAAATACCATTAATATTATTATTATCTTTTTTAATAAAAAATAATAAAAACTTAAATTTAACGTATTTATTAATTTTAATAGGACTTTTAAAACTTTAAAAAGATTTTTAATTTAAATTAAAAACTTTTAAAATTTTTATAAAAAAGACTTTAATAACGAAATTAAAAAGGTCGTATACGCCGTTAGCTTTTTTAAAAAACGAGTTTTTAAATAGTTTAAACCTTTTTAAAAAAGAATATTTTTAAAAAAAGACTTTTAATAAATACTTTATTAAAATATAAAATATTTATTATAATTTTAATAAATTTAAAAAAGCTTTTAAATTGCTTTTTTAAAATCTAAATAAAAAACGATAAACCGAGCGCGATATATTATAATTTTAATAAATTAAATTAATAAAAGACTATTTAGCTAAGTTTAAACGCCTTAATATTTAATTTAATTTTATTAACGATATTAAGATTTTTATATTTTATCGAGGATTAAAAGATAAGGTTAAGGACGAACTTATTAAAATCGACGAATTAAACGATTTTTTTTAATATACTAAACTTATAATTAAAATTAATAATCGCTTTTATAAAAAAAAAAAAAAGAAAAATAATAAGAACCTAACTTAAGACGTAAATATTAATAATAACTTTAACATAACTTTAATTAAAAACACCGTTATAACGGGAATAATAACCCTTGATAAACTATTATTTATAAATAATATAGCGGATTTATAAACCTTAATATAGTAAAACAAAACTAATCTCGTTAAAAAAAAAAATTTAAATATTATAATTATAATAAGCTAGGATATATAATTAAAAACTATAAATAACCTAAACGAATTTAATAATAACTTATCCCCAAAAAATAAATTAACATTATCTTTAAAAAAATACTTTATAAATTACTCTTTTAAACTATATATTATAACAATAACTACCTTATTTTCCAAAATAATAAAGAATAATTAAAATAGTATTTTAAAAAGCTTTTTAATAAAACCTTTATTATAATAAATAAATAAAAAATAGTTTAACGCCTTAAGACTATTAAAAACTATAATAAAAAGTATATTTAAATACTATTAATAATATATAAAATAATTAGAATATAACTTATTAACTTTCCTAAACGAGCGTAGACCCTTACGATAATAAAAAGCAAACTAAAAAAAAGGATAATAATTAAAAACAAAGACGACTTATTTTAATTAAAAAACGAGATCTTAATTCGTAAAATACGGATTCTAAATAAATCTATTTATATAATATAATAAACACCTAATAAAATAATCTAATATTATGAATAATATTTTTTAATAATAAAGGATTATAATAAAGATTATATTCGTATCCTAGCTAGCTATTATAAAGCCGGCCGATTATTAAAAAAAAAGCGATTAAATATAAAAACAATATTTACCTTATTTTAATAACAATTCTAAAGACGATTAAAAGCTAAAATAAAAGAAAACCTCTTTTAATTAAAATATAAAATTAATAAAAAAATAAATATTATATATTTAATATATAGACTTTAAATGTTAAAAGAACGTTATTATTAATATATTAAAGAACTAAGCGAGGCCTATTATATAATAAACGCCTATATTCCTTAATATTTAATTATAAAAATAATCCTTATTATTTTATAATAGCGATTATATAAATAATTTAAAATAATAATAAAAAATAATATACTCTATTTAAAATAAAACTTTCCTACGTTTAAAAAAAATATTAAATTAAAAGACTTAAGTAAAAGAATTATTAATAATATATTTACGGAATTTAGTATTAAAGGATTAAATTACGACCCCCTCTTAAATAATATTAATATATTAAATTAAAAATAGCTAATAAGTTAATAATTACTTTATAACTTAAACGAACTTCGCGACGTCGCTTAACGATATACTTAATTAAAAATCGATTATAAAATACTACTCGATATTAACGATTTTACTATTAAAAAAAAAGCCGATTTAAATAAGTAATTAAAATAATAAAAATCTATAAACTTCTAAAGAAAACCAAATTAACTTATTAAAGACCTAAAAAACTACCTATATAACCGACACATTCTAAATATATAATTTAATATTAAAATATTTAAAAACTATAAATTATTTTTTAAAAAGAGAGAACCTATTAATAAAAAAACAAACGATATATATAATATTATTAATATATTATATTTACTTATTAAAAAATAAAAGCGTTTTAATTTAATAATTAATTATAAACGGCTTATAAAAAAAGGACGGGTATTAACTTTTAAAATATTAAAAAACTAAGTATATTAATCGTAAAAGAATAATAAAAAGCGGCTAAAATAAATAAGTTTTTATATTTTATAATACTCCCTAATAAAGAATATTTATAATTTAAATTTTAAATAAACGAATATAATATAAGCATTATTATCGATAACAGCGCTTAAAGAATTTTTATTTTATTAAAAACGATAAATAAATATAAACTATTATAAATATAAAAAATAAACCTGTATACTTTACGAACAATAAAAAAAAAATAAATTAATTATAACGACGGATATATTAACCGGGAGACTATATACCTTACGATATATATTAATAATTAACTAAAATAATTAAAGTACGATTGTTACGACTTAATACGCATTGCTAGTCTAGGGCCCTGCCCCACAAGACCTACGGCGGCTACTACATTATATATATAATAATAAAAATATAAACGGCTCCCTTTAAAACAAAAGAATTATAAATAAGTTACATAACTACGATCGTATAATAAAATAAAAAACGGACGCTTATAAATAAATAAAACAGACAATTATAAAAATATAGGACGGACGACCGTTCGGTAAACTATTAAATAATAATAAATAAAATATTATAAAAAATATATTTATAATTAAGATTTATATATAAAATAGCCTAAGCTAAGCTTAAGGATAAACTTCTATAGCTTTTTTAATAATTAACTTCTTATATTAAATCTAACGATCGCTTTTAATTATCTTTATTAAAAACCTTATTAATAAAACTATAATTAATTACCAAAGCCTTTTTATTTAACAATTTATAAATAATAGTTTCTTTAAAGCTATTCTAACAACGACTATTATTTATAAATATCATAGCCCCGACTTTTATTAATATAAACCTTATTACGATTAACTAATTGTAATATTTTAATTACTTTTGTTTAATAAGTCAACTTTACGAAAACTTATTAAATAATATAAATAATATTTATCGAATCCTTTTTTAATAAAAGTAAAAAGCCCTAGGCTTTAAACACCGAGCTAGCCTAAGCTAAAAAAGACGTAAAAATACTTAACGTTAAATATAATTTTAATAGGGACGCGGTCCTTAATAAAATAATATACGCCTAGATACGCCGCGTTATTAATTAAAATACTTAATATAATAAAGAACTAACGGACTTTTTTAATATTATTATTACCTAATTAATAAAAATTTAAATTAAAAACGACCGTAATATTATTAAAATATAAAAAATATTTAATATTATATTTAAAAGACTTAAAAATAAACGCTAAAGGGCCTTAAACTTCGCCGATTAAGTAAATACGCTCTAAAGTACCGTTAATATCGTTATTACCTTTTTTAATAAAGGATAATAAAAATTTAAACTTAACGCACCTATTATTTTTAATAAGACTTTTAAAACTTTAAAAGGATTTTTAATTTAAGTTAAGAATTTTTAAAACTTCTATTAAAAAAACTTTAATAATAAAATCGAGAAGGTTATATACGCCGCTAGCTTCTTTAAAAAATAAGCTCTTAAATAGTTTAAACCTTTTTAAAAAAAATACTTTAAAAAAAAAACCTTTAATAAATATTCTATTAAAATATAAAATATCTATTATAATTTCGATAGGTTTAAAAAAGCTTTTAAATCGCTTTTTTAAAATTTAAATAAAAAATAATAAGCCGAGCGTAATATATTATAACTCTAATAGACCAAATTAATAAAGAACTATTTAGTTAAGTTTAGACGCCTTAGTGCTTAACTTAATCTTATTAACGATACTAAAATTTTTATATTTTATTAAGAATTAAAAGATAAGGTTAAAGACGAACTTATTAAGATTAATAAACTAAACGATTTCCTTTAATATATTAAACTTATAATTAAAATCAATAACCGCTTTTATAAAAAAAAAAAAGAAAAGAAAAAATAACGATAAGAACTTAACTTAAAACGTAAATATTAATAATAACCTTAATATAATTTTAACTAAAAAAACCGTTATAACGAGAATAATAATCTTTAATAAACTATTATTTATAAATAATATAACGGACCTATAAATCTTAATATAATAAAACGAAACTAATCCCGCTAAAAAAAAAAATTTAAATATTATAATTACGATAAGCTAAAATATATAACTAAAAACTATAAATAACCTAAACAAATTTAATAACGATTTATCCCTAAAAAATAGATTAATATTACTTTTAAAAAGGTACTTTACAAATTACTTTTATAGATTATATATTACGACGATAATTATTTTATTTACTGAGATAGTAAGGAATAATTAAAATAATACCTTAAAAAGCCCTTTAATAAAACCCTTATTATAATAAATAAGTAAAAGGTAGCTTAATACCTTAAGACTATCAAAGATTATAATAAAAAGTATATTTAAATATTCTTAATAATATATAAAGTAGTTAAGGTATAACCTATCAGTTTTCTTAAATAAACGTAAACCCTTACGATAATAAAAAATAAATTAAAAAAAAAAATAATAGCTCAAAATAAAAATAATTTATTTTAATTAAAAAAAGAAATCCTAATTCGTAAAATACGGATTTTAAATAAATTTATTTATATAATACGACGAGCATTTAATAAAATAATTTAATATTATAAACAGCGCCTTTTAATAATAGAAAATTATAATAAAAATTATATCCGTATTTTAATTAATTATTATAAAACTAACCGATTATTAAAAAAAAAACGACTAAACGTAAAAACAATACTCGCCCTACTTTAATAACAATTTTAAAAACGGCTAAAAACTAAAACAAAAAAAAACCTCCTCCAGCTAAAAAACAAAATCAATAAAAAAATAAATTTAATTTACGGACCTTAAACGTTAAAAAAACGTTATTAATAACGTATTAAAAAATTAAGCAAAGCCTATTATACAATAAACGCCTATATTCCTTAATATTTAATTATAAAAATAGTCTTTACTATTTTAAAATAGTAAATATATAAATAATTTAAAATAATAATAAAAAACGATATATTTTATTTAAAATAAAATTTCTTTACGTTTAAAAAAAATATTAAATCGGACGACTTAAATAAAGGAATTATTAACGATATATTTATAGAATCTAATACCGAGGGACTAAATTACGACCCCTTTTTAAATAATATTAATATATTAGATTACGAATAGCTAATAGGTTAATAATTATTTTATAATTCGGACGAACTTCGTAACGTCGCCTAACGATATACTTAGTTAAAAATTAATTATAAGATATTACTTAATATTAACGATTTTATTATTAGAAAGGAAACCGATTTAAATAAATAATTAGAATAATAAAAATTTATAAGCTTTTAAAGAGAACTAAATTAGCTTATTAAGGACCTAAAAGACTACCTATATAACTAATATATTTTAAATATATAATCTAATATTAAAATATTTAAAAACTATAAATTATTTTTTAAAAGGAGAGAACTTATTAACAAAAAAATAAACAATATCTACGATATTATTAATATATTATATTTATTTATTAAAAGATAAAAGCGTCCCGATTTAATAATTAATTACGAATAGTTTATAAAAAAAGGACGGGTACTAGCCTTTAAAATATTAAAAAATTAAGTACACTAATCGTAAAAAAATAACGAAAAGCAACTAAAATAAATAAATTTTTATATTTTATAATACTCCCTAACAAAGAATATCTACGACTTAAATTCTAAATAAACGGACATAATATAAATATTATTATTAATAGCGGCGTTTAAGAAATCTTTGTCTTATTAAAAATGATAAATAAATATAAACTATTATAAATATAGAAAATAAACCTATATACCTTATAAACGGTAAAAAGAAAATAAGTTAATTATAATAACGGATATATTAATTAAGAAACTATATATTTTACGACATATATTAATAATCAACTAAAATAACTAAAATACGATATTACGGAGATTAGAAATACCGATATTATCTTAAAAATTTTATAATTATGAAAGTATAATCTATGGATAAATTAGAGAACCGGTTAACTTTATTAAATAGACTTAGTTATTAAACGACTTAATAAAAAAGGTTTAAATGAGTCTTACGCAATACTTAATAAATAAAAATAAACTAAATATATCGCCTTTATTAAAACGATAAAACCTATTAAAATATTTATACCTAATACGAACGATTAAAAATCGAACCTATTCTAAACTATACCCAAAGAGTATCGGATTTATATAAAACTATTCGCCTTAAAAAAAGAAACAGGACTACTAAAATATAATAACTAGGACATAAAAATCGAATTAAAAAAAAAATATAACTTAAATTCTATTTATTATATTTTATAAATTAACTTAAACGTAACGAACTTAACGAGTATATTGATAATAAACTTAAAAAAGGTTATATTAAATTGATATCCTTTTTAATAGGAATACTAATCTTTTTTATACTTAAGAAAAATAAAAAAAAGCTTAGACTTATAATCGATTATAAAAGACTTAATAAAATTATTAAAAAAAATTACTACCTATTACCCCTTATTATAAAACTTAAAGAAATATTATATAGAGCCTAATAGTTTATCGTAATAAACCTTAAAAGAGTATTTAATTAAATTAAAATTAAAAAAAAAAACGAATAAAAAACAGTATTCCAAACCTATAAAGGACTTTATAAATACTTAGTTATACCTTTCGGACTTATTAACGCACCTGCTATATTTTAAATAATAATTAATTACGTATTTAAAGAGTATATTAATATCTTCGTAATCGTTTATTTTAATAATATCCTTATCTTCTTTTTTAATTTTAAAACGTATAAAAAACACGTTTATATAATATTTTAAAAATTTTAAAACGTAAAGCTTTTCGCTAAGCTTAATAAATACGAATTTTATATATAGAAAATAGATTTCTTTAGTTATACGATTATACTAAGACAACTCTATATATAAATATCTAAAATAATAATAGTTAAGGACTAGCTTATATTTATTAACGTTAAAAACGTATAATTATTTTTAAAATTCGTTAACTTTTATTAACGATTCCTTAAGGATTATATTAATATTATTAAACTTTTTAATAACTTAATAAAAAAAAATATAACTTTTATTTAGGATAAAAAATATAAAAAAGCCTTTAATAAAATTAAAGACTTAGTTACTTCGGAACTAATAATTATAATTCCGGACTTAAAAAAACCATTCGAAATCGAGACCGACGCCTCGGACTTTACTATAAAAGCTATTTTAGGATAGCAAAATTAATAAAAAGTACTTTACTTTTATATATTTTATTCTAAAACGTTTTATAAAATAGAATTAAATTAATAAATTTATAATAAAAAATTAATAGTTATAATCGAAGCTTTTAAAAAATAAAGACTATAGGTCTTAAGAACTAAACATAAAATCATTATTTATATAAACTATAAAAACTTTACGAATTTTATAATAAATAAAAATCTAAATAAATAATAAATTAAATAAAATAAATTTTTATTAAAATTTAATTTCCGAATTATTTATTAAAAAAGTTTAAAAAACGATAAAACGGACGCTCTTAATAAACGGCCTAATTACAAAGTTACGGTCCTTAAAAAAACATAAATAATCTTTAAATATAACAATAACGGTAATCTTATACTTATTATAAAACTCCTTATAATAGCTAAAAAAGTTAATATTAACCCGTTTAAAAAAATAATTCCTAAGCTTATTATAAAAGTTTATAATACTTAAATACACGGCTACTAAAATATTACGAAAATATAAAAACGGATTCGTTAATATTATAATAAAACCGCTATAAAAGTAAAAATCACTAAAATTATTAAAAACTACGATATCTATAAAAAAAATAAAAACAGCCCTCATAAGCTTTATAAAGAACTATAACTATTACTAATACCCCTAAAGGCATAATACTTAATCTCTTAAGACTTTATCGTTAAACTACCAAAATCTAAAAAACTATTAATAAACGTATAGTATAATAATATCTTAATTATCGTTAACCAACTTACCAAATTCGCTTATTTTATACTATATAAAAAAGTAAGCAATACTAAAGAATTAGTATATACTTTCTTTAAAACAGTTATTATTAACTACGGTTTACCTAAGGAAATAGTTTCTAACAAAAATAAGTTATTTATCGCTAAGTTTTAAAAATTTTTAATCTCGCAGCTCAATATAAATTATAAATTATTAACCTTTTTTTATCTATAAACTAATAAATAAACGGAAAAGATTAACTAAATTTTTAAAATATACCTCCGCTACTATATAAATTATAACTAAAATAATTAAATAGTATTACTATTAATAGCTTAGTTTATATATAACAGCGCAGTTAGTAAAAGTATAAAAAAATCCCTTTTTTACTTTAATTATAAATTTTAATTAATTATATATAGAAAAGTATATGAAAGACTATAGGCTATAAAAGCCGTAATAAACGTAAATAAACTTAAAAAGATCTAAAAAGAAGCCTCTTTAAACCTTAAGTTTATATAGTAGCGTATAAAAAAATATATCGATAGATTAAAAATTAATAAATTAATTTTAAAAAAAAAAAATAGTATATATCTTTTTCGCCGCAATATTAAAATAAAACGATTAAACGATAAATTAAATTATAAAAAACTTAAACTTTTCGAAATTATTAAAAAAGTTTTATTAATTAATTTTAAATTAAAACTCTTAAACATAATATAATATTACCCGGTTTTTTATATCTCACTCCTAAAGCCGGTACCTAAAGGTTTATATACTAAAAATCGTATTATTATCGAACTTAATAAATTAAAATATAAAATCGAACGAGTTATCGACCACCGAACTAAAAAAAGACGTAAAAAGTACCTTATTAAATAAAAAAATTACGAATATAAAAATAATATATAAAAACCTATTACGAACCTTTAAAACTCTTAATAACTTCTCAAAGAATATTAAAATTAAACTTAAACCCAAAACTCTTAACTATTACGGCGTCTTAATTAATAACGTTAAAAATATTATTAATTTACGCCTCTTAAGCTACTAAAAAAACGCTTTTAATATCCTTAAGAAATTCTTTTAATACGATACGACTTTTTTTAAATATTATTTATTTTTAAAAACGAAGGCGTTTTAATTTAGATAACGACTTATTTAATTTAGTTTAAGCTTTTTAATAGGTTTTAACTTTTTTTTATAACTTTATAACTCTTTTTTAAAACCATAATTCTTCCGCTTATTTTTTATAATTAAAACGATTAGACTCTATTATTAAACGATTTATTATATTTATTAATCGGGACTTATAAAAAATAGTCCTCAGAAGCTTATAAATATAAATAATATTAATAAAAGTATCGTACAAAATACTTAGACGATAATATATTTTATAAATATTAAAATTAAAAAGGACTAAGTAACGAATATTTTAAAAATAATAATTTAAGTATAGCATTATTTTTATACTTTTATTAAAAAAACGAATAATATGTAATAAATAACAACGAGATATAGCTATTTATAATTTCGATTTTTTAATTCGATTTAATATAATATTAACATATTTTAATAAAAATATTTAACAATTCTTTAATTTAAGAAAAAATAACTTATTTATAAACCTAGGGATTAGACCTTTAAAGGGAAGAGTTAATATTACGACTTAATACGTATTATTAATCTAAGGCCTTGCCTTATAAAACCTATAGCGGCTATTATATTATATATATAATAATAAAAATATAAACGGCTCCCTTTAGGATAAAAGAATTATAAATAAATTACGTAATTACGATCGTATAATAAAATAAAGAACGGACGCTTATAAATAAATAAAACGGACGATTATAAAAATATAAAACGGACGACCGTTTAGTAAACCGTCGGATAATAATAAATAAAATATTATAAAAAATATATTTATAATTAGGATTTATATATAAAATAGCCTAAACTAAGCTCGAGGATAGACTTTTATAGCTTCTTTAATAATTAACTTTTTATATTAAATTTAATAATCGCTTTTAATTATTTTTATTAAAAACCTTATTAATAAAATTACGACTAATTATCAAAGCTTTTTTACTTAACGACTTATAAATAATAGCTTTTTTAAAATTATTTTAATAACGACTATTATTTATAAGTATCGTAGCCTTAACTTTTATTAATATAAACCTTACTACGACTAGCCGATCGTAACAACGATATTATAAAGATTAAAAATACCGATATTATTTTAAAAATCTCGTAGTTATAAAAATATAATTTATAAATAGATTAAAAAACTAGCTAACTTTATTAAATAAACTTAATCACTAAACGACTTAAAGAAAAAAGTTTAAATAAGTCTTATATAACACTTAATAAATAAAAATAAACTAAATATATCGCTTTTATTAAAACGATAAAACCTATTAAAATATTCGCACCCGGTATAAACGATCGAAAATCGGACCTATTCTAAATTATATTTAAAAAGTACCGGATTTATATAAAACTATTCGTTTTAAAAAAAGAAATAAGATTATTAAAATATAATAGCTAAGATATAAAAATTAAATTAAAAAAAAGAATATAACTTAAGTTCTATTTATTATATTTTATAAATTAATTTAAATGCGATAAACTTAACGAGTATATTAATAATAAACTTAAAAAAGGTTATATTAAACTATTATCCTCTCTAATAAGAGCACTAATCTTTTTTATATTTAAAAAAAATAAAAAAAAGCTTAAATTTATAATCAATTATAAAAAACTTAATAAAATTATTAAGAAGAATTATTATTTATTACCCTTTATTGTAAAACTTAAGGAAATATTATATAGAGCTTAATAATTTATTATAATAGATTTTAAAAAAGTATTTAATTAAATTAAAATTAAAAAAGGAAACGAATAAAAAACGGTATTTTAAATTTATAGAAGACTTTATAAATACTTAATTATACTTTTCAAACTTATTAACGTACTTATTATATTTTAAATAATAATTAACTATATATTTAAAAAGTATGTTGATATTTTTATAATTATTTATCTTAACGATATCTTTATTTTCTTTTTAATTTCGAGATATATAGAAAATACGTTTATATAATATTTTAAAAACTTTAAAACGTAAAGCTCTTTACTAAGCCCGATAAGTACGAATTTTATATATAAAAAGTAAATTTCCTTAGCTATATAATTACGCTAAGATAAATCTATATATAAGTATTTAAAATAATAATAATTAAGGACTAGCCTATACTTATTAACGTTAAAAACGTATAATTATTCTTAAGATTTATTAACTTCTATTAACGATTTTTTAAAAACTATATTAATATTATTAAACCCCTTAATAACTTAATAAGGAAAAATATAACTTTTATTTAAAATAAAAAATATAAGAATACTTTTAATAAAGTTAAAAATTTAATTATTTTAAAACTAATAATTATAATCCCGGACCTAAAGAAATTATTTAAAGTCGAGACTAACGCTTCGGACTTCGTTATAAAAGCTATTTTAAAATAATAAGATTAATAAAAAATACTTTATCTTTATATATTTTATTTAAAAACGTTTTATAAAATAAAATTAAATTAATAAATTTATAATAAAGAATTAATAATTATAATTAAAACCTTTAAAAAATAGAGACTATAGCTTTTAAAAACTAAATACGACGTTACTATTTATATAAACTATAAAAACCTTATAAATTTTATAATAAATAAGAATTTAAATAAATAATAAATTAAATAAAGCGAATTCCTATTTAAATTTAATTTCCGAATTATCTACCGAAAAAGTTTAAAAAATAGTAAAATAAACGCTTTTAATAAACGACTTAATTACAAAGTTACGGTTTTTAAAGAAATATAAATAATCTTTAAATATAATAATAACGGTAATTTTATATTTATTATAAAACTCTTTATAATAATTAAAAAAGTTAATATTAGCCTATTTAGAAAAATAACTTTTAAACTTATTATAAAAGTTTATAATACTTAAGCATATAGTCACTAAAGTATTATAAAAATATAAAAACAGATTCGCTAATATTATAATAAATCCATTATAAAAATAAAAGTCGCTAAAACTATTAAAAATTATAATATTTATAAAAAAAATAAAAACAGCCCTTATAAATTTTATAAAAAGCTATAACTATTATTAATACTACTAAAAATATAGTATTTAATCTTTTAAGATTTTATTATTAAATTATTAAAATCTAAAAAACTATTTATAAATATATAATACGATAGTATTTTAATTATCGTCGACCGACTTACTAAGTTCGCTTATTTTATATTATATAAAAAAGTAAATAATATTAAGGAATTAATATATACCTTTTTTAAAATAGTTATTATTAACTATGGTTTACCTAAAGAAATAGTTTTTAATAAAAATAAGCTATTTATTATTAAATTTTAGAGATTTTTAATTTCGTAGCTCGGTATAAATTATAAATTATCGACCTTTTTCTATTTATAAATCGATAAATAAACGAAAAAAATTAATTAAATTTTTAAAATATACCTCCGCTACTATATAAATTACGATCAAAATAATTAAGTATTATTACTATTAATAGCTTAGTTTATATATAATAACGTAGTTAATAAAAATATAAAAAAATTCCCTTTTTACCTTAACTACGGATTTTAATTAACTATATATAAAAAAATACGCAAAGGATTATAAGCTATAAAAGCCGTAATAAACGTAAATAAGCTTAAAAAGATTTAAGAAAAAGCCTCTTTAAACCTCAAATTTATATAGCAACGTATAAAAAAATACACTAATAAATTAAAAATTAATAAATTAATTTTAAAAAAAAGAAATAACGTATATTTCCTTCGCCGTAATATTAAAATAAAATAATTAAGCAATAAATTAAATTATAAAAAACTTAAACCCTTCGAAATTATTAAAAAAGTCTTATTAATTAATTTTAAATTAAAACTCCTAGACACGATACGATACTACTTAGTTTTTTATATTTTACTTTTTATATTAATACCTAAAGGCTTATATACTAAAAATCATATTATCGTCGAATTTAATAAACCGGAGTATAAAATCGAACGAATTATTGACTACCGAATTTAAAAAAGATAATAAAAATATCTTATTAAATAAAAAGATTATAAATATAAAAATAATATATAAAAACCCGTTACGAACTTTTAAAACTCCTGGTAATTCCTTAAAAATTATTAAAAAACGGAATTAGCGGTCCTAAGGACGCGAACTTGTTATTAAACCCGAAAAAGAATTAATTTATATTATTAAAAACCTATATAAACTATAATTTTTTAATTATTCTACGCTTATATATATTTAATATAGACTCTAAGGCATCGGATTTATTTACTTTTTATATCTTTTAAAAAAAAGTCTTAATTTAACGATCCTATACTAACTTCTAAGTTTTTTAAATATAAAATAAGCGATTAATAATAATCGCTATTAATAATTAAAAATAAACTAACTCCTTATAAAATTTAAAAGTTTTTTACTTATTTTCTTTTCCTTTTTATCTTATTTTTTTTATTAAATATTAAGTTTTTAAATTATAATTATTAACGATTATAAATATAATAAAAAATAAAGAAATTAATTTACAAATCAATATTATTAATACCCCGTCGTAAAGCTTTTTTACTTTTATATAAATCCGATAACAAAAAGACCTTTTACTAAACTAATACGTAACTTTAATATAAAAATAACGAATATAAAATATATCGATATTAACTAAACGAGCTTTAATAAACTTTAAAAATACTAAACGCTTACGATCTTTTATTTTTATTTTTTTAGATTTTACTTTAACGCTCGATTTTTCTATACGATTTAATATAATATTAATATTATAAAGAATAACGAATTAATAACTTAATAGGCCTTAACCTAGGCCATTAATACTTATTTATAAATTTATAAAACTAGACCTTTAAAAAAGAGATTTAATATTACGATTTAATATATATAATAGACTAAGGACTTACCCCGCTGCTCTATAGCGACTACTTTACTATATATATAATTAAATAATAAAAATATATATATTATTTTAATAGATTAAAAGAATTATAAAGAAGTTATATAATAATAAAAAGGATTAACGGATAATAAGCGGTTTTTAAATATAAACCGATAAAAAAAATCAGTTTATTTTTAAAAGACCGATTTTATAATATCGGTCCTAAATATAAAAGAACTATTTAATAATATACGGGATTTATATATAATATAGATTTAAGCTAGGCTTATGTTTATAACTTCTATAACTTTTTTAATAATTAATTTCGTATTAAACCTTACGATTACTTTTAGCTATTTTTATTAAAAATTTATTTAATAAGATTACGATTAATTATTAAAGCTTTATTTATTTTACGACTTATAGATAATAATTTTATTAAACGTTATTTTTATAACGATTATTATTTATGAGTATCGTAGCCCCGATTTCTGTTAACACAAACCTTATTACGACTAGCTGGCCGTAATATATAATAGGCGACTCGCTATATATATACGTTAATAGTTATTAATATAATAAATAATTATACCTCCTAAAGGACTTTATATACGTTATAAAGGATTTAAGTAAAGAATATTATATATCGTTATAAGCTATTATAATTAATAAACTACTATAAGAAAAATATTAAAAAGTATAACGACCCGTCGTGCCCTAATATTTAAATAAAAAAGGATTATTATATTATATCGCGACCGATAATAATCGCCGACTTTATATTTTTAAGTTAATAATTTAAAACGTAATTTAATTTATTTACGATAAAAACTTTTACGCCGGGATCGAGCGATTATTTATAGAATTTAAAAATTTTTATTTTTAAAGAAAAAAAAATTAATTACGGAATATGTTAAATACTATTTAATTTATTACGAAAATCAAATACACCGTACGCTACCTATAAAAAGCTTTTAACTTATCGTATTTATTAATATATTATATTATATAATTACGATCGACTTCGTTATAAATATATTAAAAACCCCCTCACGGTATAGTTTTTAAATATTATTTAATTTTAATATGCTTAACGTTTTTATAATGATAACGTATAAGTTTTTTAAAAAGGTAATATTTATCCTTAATAATGTTAAATATAAAATATATTACTAAATAAAAATATTATTTTATACTCTTTTACTATATAATTAAAATCTTTTTTAAAATATTATTAGCGATTAAGACCCGAAGTTTATCTCGGCCGTTTAAAAAGGAATTTTTAAAATAATAAACGTTAAGCTTTTTATTTTTATTATATATTATTTTTAAATAGATAAATAAAACGAATAAAATAATTAAATAATAAAAATCGCTATCCGTTTTTATATTTTTATATCTTTTAAAATACCGTAAATAAATATTCTCCCGGCCTTATAATATATATTTAATAACTTATTAGCCGCTATTATTAGCCGATCGCTTAATAAACTTATATTAAATTTTAAACTTTAATTAGTACTAAATTATATTAAATTAATAACGCTTTTAATAAAATTAATAAAAATACTCCGCGAGGTTTATTAATAAAAAGTTACCGCGCTTATTAATATCGCTAAAATAATTCGTAAATAATAATATAACGGTAAACATTAAAATATATCTTTTTATAAAAGCGATAAGGTTTTCTTTAAATTTAATAATAAATATTATTTTTTAAATAAGTTTTAAAAAAAATAGTTATTTAAGCGGGCAGGGCCTTTTTATGTCGTACATATAATAAACCTATTAATTTATAAACTTAACTTCTTATTATAATAAAACGTTTACCCCGTTATATTTAACGTATAGCTATAAAAAACCTTTTAAAAAAATAACTTTTTTAATAAAATAAAATCTCCTCCCGATCTTATAGTAATAAACGACGTAAATAAATATAAAATTAAAAAACTTATTTAATGTTAAGTTATATAACGCGGTAAACACTTTTTAATTAAGTACCTTATTAAATAAATAAATTAAACCTTATTTAATAATACTTAGGAGCTGCGTAAAAACCTTATATTAAACGTAAGTAATTACGTTAAGAAATTTAAAATAATAAACTTAATTAATTAAAAAAACGAATATTATTAAAAAAAAAAAAGCGGTTAGATATAACGGCGCGAGCGGGCCGTGTATAAAGTAGGACCGTACGAGCTAATTACAAACTTTTATATCTCTTTATAAATAAACTCTATGTATTATAAAATATAAAACTAAACTTTAATTATTTATAACTTTAATTTAATAAAAAGGCCTTTAGATTTCTCTTTATAACTTAAAATAATTTTCTTTTTTATATACTAATCTCGCGTTCTTTTATATAGCTACCGCGGCCATAAAATATAACGGGTAGGTTAACTAAATATAAAAATAGTACTCTCAAAAAGTAGGTTTAGTATTAAACAAAAACTAAATCTTAGCCTCCTACTACTAGGTAGCGAGAAGCCAGCTAAAAAAAGCCCCCTCTAGCTAAAATAGGGCTTAAATAATTTATAGCGTTTTATACTATACTAACTTTATAATAACTATACCCGTTTAAAATAATTATCCTTAATTATATTACGGCTAGCTAGTCGTAATAAGGTTTATATTAATAAAAATCGGGGCTACGATACTCATAAATAATAATCGTCATAAAAATAGCTTTAATAAAACTATTATCTATAAATCATAAAATAAATAAAGCTTTAATAATTAATCGTAATCTTATTAAATAAGTTTTTAATAAAAATAGCTAAAAGTAATCGTTAAATTTAATATAAAAATTAATTATTAAAAAAGTTATAAAAATCTATCCTCGAGCCTAGCTCAGGCTATCTTATATATAAATCCTAATTATAAATATATTTTTTATAATATTTTATTTACTTATTATTTAACGGTTTATTAAACGGTCGTCCGTTTTATATTTTTATAATCGCTTGTCCTATTTATTTATAGGCGTCCGTTCCTTATTTTATTATATAATTATAATTATATAACTTATTTATAATTCTTTTATTTTAAAAAGAGCCGTTATTATTATATATATAATATAATAGCCGCCGTAGGTCTTATAAAGCAAGGCCCTAGTTTAGTAATATATATTAAATCGTAATATTAGCTCCTCTTTTCGAAAATCTAGTCTTTAAATTTATAAATAGGTTATTTATTCTTAAATTAAGGAATTGTTAAATATTTTTATTAAAATACGCTAACGCTATATTAAACTAAATTAAAAAATCGAAATTATAAATAGCTACGTCTTATCGCCGTTTATTATATATTATTCGTTTTTTTAATAAAAATATAAAAATAATACCGTACTTAAATTATTATTCTTAAGGCGTTTATTATTTAGTTTTTTTCGATTTTAATATTTATAAGATATATTATTGCCTAAGTATTTCGTACGATATTTCTATTAATATTATTTATATTTATAAATTCTACGGATAATTTCTTATAAATCTTAATTAATAAATATAGTAAATCGTTTAATAATAAAGTTTAATCGCTTTAATTATAAAAAATAAACGAAAAAGTCGCGGTTTTAAAAAAGAATTATAAAGCTATAAAAAAAAATTAAGGCTTATTAAAAAGCTTAGGCTAAATTAAATAAATCGTTATTTAAATTAAAACGCTTTTATTTTTAAAAGCGAATAGTATTTAAAAAAAGTCGTATCGTATTAAAAGAATTTTTTAAAAATACCGAGAGTATTTCTTTAGTAGCTTAAGAGGCGTAAGCTAATAATATTTTTAACGTTATTAATTAAAACGCCGTAATAATTAAAAGTTTTAAGTTTAAATTTAATTTTAATATTCTTTAAAAAGTTATTAAGAGTTTTAAAAGTTCGTAACGGGTTCTTATATATTATCTTTATATTCATAATCTTTTTATTTAATAAGGTATTTTTTTTATCTTTTTTTAATTTAATAATCGATAATTTACTTAACTTCGTATTTTAATTCGTTAAGTTCGATAATAATACGATCTTTAGTATATAAGCCTTTAAATACTAGTTCTAAGAGTAAGATATAAAAAACTAGGTAGTATTATATCGTATTTAAGAGTTTTAATTTGAAATTAATTAATAAAACTTTTTTAATAATTTTAAAAAATCTAAATTTTTTATAATTTAATTTATCGCTTAATCGTTTTGTTTTAATATTACGGTAAAGGAAATATATGCTATTTTCTTTTTCTAAAGTTAATTTATTAATCCTTAATTTATTAGTATATTTTTTTATACGTTGCCGTATAAACTTAAGGTTTAAAAAGGCTTTTTTTTAGATTTTTTTAAGTTTATTTACGTTTACTACGGCTTTTACGGCCTATAATCCTTCGCGTACTTTTTTATATATAGTTAATTAAAATCCGTAGTTAAGGTAAAAAAGGGATTTTTTTATGTTTTTATTAACTACGTTATTATATATAAACTAAGCTATTAATAATAATACTATTTAATTATTTTAATTATAATTTATATAATAACGGAGGTATATTTTAAAAATTTAATTAATTTTTTCCGTTTGTTTATCGATTTATAGGTAGAAAAAGGTTAATAGTTTATAATTTATATTAAGCTACGAAATTAAAAATCTTTAAAACTTAACAGTAAATAGCTTATTTTTATCAGAAATTATTTCTTTAGGTAAACCATAGTTAGTAATAACTATTTTAAAAAAAATATATATTAATTCCTTAGTATTATTTATTTTTTTATATAATATGAAATAGGTAAACTTAATAAGTCGGTTAATAATAACTAAAATACTATCGTATTATACGTTTATTAATAGTTTTTTAAATTTTAGTAATTTAATAATAAAATCTTAAGAGATTAAATACTATACTTTTAGTAATACCGATAGAGGTTATAACTCTCTATAAAGCTTATAAAGGCTATTTTTATTTTTTTTATAAATATCGTAATCTTTAATAGCTTTAATAACTTCTATTTTTATAGCGGTTTTATTATAATATTAATAAATCCGTTTTTATATTTTTATAATACCTTAATAACCGTGTGCTTAAGTATTATAGATTTTTATAATAAGTTTAAAAGTTATTTTTTTAAACGGGCTAGTATTAACTTTTTTAATTATTATAAGGAGTTTTATAATAGGTATAAAGTTACCGTTATCGTCGTATTTAAAGATTACTTATGTTTCCTTAAGGACTATAATTTTATAATTAAGTCGTTTATTAAAAACGTCTACTCTACTATTTTCTAAACCTTTTTAATAAATAATTCGGAAATTAAATTCGGATAAAAATTCGCTTTATTTAATTTATCGTTTATTTAAATTTTTATTTATTATAAAATTCGTAAGGTTTTTATAGTCTATATAAATAATAATTTTATATTTAGTTTTTAAAAGTTATAGTCTTTATTTTTTAAAAGTTTTAATTATAGTTATTAATTTTTTATTATAAATTTGTTAATTTAATTTTGTTTTATAGAACGTTTTAGAATAGAATATATAAAAGTAAAGTATTTTTTATTAGTCTCGTTGTTTTAAAATAGCTTTTATAACGAAATCTAAAACGTCGGTTTCGATTTTAAATAATTTCTTTAAGTCCGGAATTATAATTATTAATTCTAAAATAACTAAGTCCTTAACTTTATTAAAGGCTTTTTTATATTTTTTATTTTAAATAAAGGTTATATCTTTTCTTATTAAATTATTAAAAGGTCTAATAATATTAATATAATCCTTAAGGAATCGTCGATAGAAGTTAACGAATTTTAAAAATAATTATACGTCTTTAACGTTAATAGGTATAGGCTAGTCCTTAACTACTTTTATTTTAAATACTTATATATAAATTTATCTTAATATAATCGTATAGCTAAAGAAATCTATTTTTTATATATAAAATTCGTATTTATTAAGTTTAATAAAAAGCTTTACGTTTTAAAGTTTTTAAAATACTATATAGATATATTTCTTATACGTTTTAAAATTAAAAAAAAAAATAAAGATATTATTAAAATAAATAATTATAAAAATATTAACGTATTCTCTAAGTACGTAATTAATTATTATTTAAAATATAATAGGTGCGTTAATAAGTTTAAAAAGTATAACTAAGTATTTATAAAGTCTTTTACGTATTCGGAATACCGTTTTTTATTTATTTCCTTTTTTAATTTTAATTTAGTTAAATACTCCTTTAAGGTTTATTATAATAAATTATTAAGCTCCGTATAATATTTCCTTAAGTTTTATAATAAAGGGTAATAAATAATAATTTTTTTTAATAATTTTGTTAAGTTTTTTATAATCGATTATAAGTTTAAACTTTTTTTTACTTTTTTTAAATACAAAAAAAATTAGTATTTTTATTAAAAAAAATAATAGTTTAATATAACCTTTTTTAAATTTATCGTCGATATACTTATTAAGTTTATTGCGTTCGAGTTAATTTATAAAGTATAATAGATAAAATTTAAATTATATTCCTTTTTTTAATTTAATTTTTATATCTTAACTATTATGTTTTAATAGTTTTATTTTTTTTTTTAAAACGAATAGTTTTATATAAATCCGGTACTCCTTAGGTATAGTCTAGAGTAGGTCCGATTTTTAATCGTCCGTACCGGGTGCGAATATCTTAATAAGTTTTATCGTTTTAATAAAAGCGATATATTTAGTTTATTTTTATTTATTAAGTATTATATAAAATTTATTTAAACTTTTTTTTTTAAATTGTTTAATAATTAGGTCTATTTAATAAAATTAGCCGGTTTTTTAATCTATTTATAAATTATGTTTTCGTAATTACGAAATTCTTAAAATAACATTAATATCTCCGATCTTTATAATATCGTATTTTAATTATTTTAATTAATTATTAATATATATCATAAGGTATATAATTTCCTAATTAATATATCTATCGTTATAATTAATTTATTTTCTTTTTATTATTTATAAAGTATATAAGTTCGTTTTTTATACTTATAATAATTTATATTTATTTACTGTTTTTAATAAAATAAAAATTCCTTAAGCGCCGTTATTAATAATAACGTTTATATCGTGTTCGTTTATTTAGAGTTTAAGTTATAAATATTCTTTATTAGGAAATATTATAAAATATTAAAACTTATTTATTTTAACCGCTTTTTGTTATTTTTTTATAATTAGTATATTTAATTTTTTAATATTTTAAAAGTTAATATTTATTTTTTTTTTATAAGCCGTTTATAATTAGTTATTAAATCGGGATACTTTTATCTTTTAATAAGTAAATATAGTACGTTAATAATATTATAAATATCGTTTATTTTTTTATTAGTAAGTTCTTTCCCTTTAAAAAATAATTTATAATTTCTAAATATTTTAATATTAAATTATATATTTAAAATATATCGGTTATATAAATAATCCTTTAAGTCCTCGGTAAGCTAATTTAATTCTCCCTAAAAGCTTATAAATTCTTATTATTTTAGCTACTTATTTAAATTAGCTTCCTTTTTAATAATAAAATCGTTAATATCGGGTAATATCTTATAATCGATTTCTAATTAAGTACGTTATTAAACGATATCGCGAAGTTCGTTTAAATTATAAAGCGATTATTAACTTATTAATTATTTATAATTTAATATATTAATATTATTTAAAAAAGGGTCGTAATTTAGTCTTTCGGTATTAAATTCCGTAAATATATCGTCGATAATTTTTTTATTTAAGTTATTTAGCTTAATAATTTTTTTAAATATAGGAAAGTTTTATTTTAAGCGAAGTATATTATCCTTTATTATTATTTTAAGTTATTTATATAGTCGTTATTATAAAATAGTAAAGATTATTTTTATAATTAAATATCGGGGAATATAAGCGTTTATTATATAATAGGCCTCGTTTAGTTTTTTAATACGTTAATAATAACGTTTTTTTAATATCTAAGGTCCGTATATTAAATATATAATATTTATTTTTTTATCGATTTCGTATTTTAATTAAAAAAGGTTTTTTTTTGTTTTAATTTTTAATCGTTTTTAAAGTTATTATTAAAATAAAGTAAATATTACTTTTACGTTTAGTTATTTTTTTTTTAATAATTAGCTAGCTTTATAATAACTAACTAAGATACGGATATAGTTTTTGTTATAATCTTTTATTATTAAAAAGCGATGTTTATAATATTAAATTATTTTATTAAATATTCGTCGTATTATATAAATAAATTTATTTAAAATCCGTATTTTACGGGCTAAGATCTCGTTTTTTAGCTAAAATAAGTCGTTTTTATTTTTAATTACTATCTTTTTCTCTAATTTATTTTTTATTATCGTAAAGGTTTACGCTCGGTTAAAAAAGTTAATAAGTTATATCCTAATTACTTCGTATATTATTAATAGTATTTAAATACATTCCTTATTATAATTTTCGATAGTCTTAAAGTATTAAACTACTTTTTATTTATTTATTATAATAAAGGTCCTATTAAAGGGTTTTTTAAAATATTATCTTAATTATTTTTTACTATCTCGGTAAATAAAGTAATTATCGTCGTAATATACGGTTTAGGAAAATAATTTATAAAATACTTTTTTAAAAGTAATATTAATTTACTTTTTAGGGATAGGTCGTTATTAAATTTATTTAGGTTACTTATAGTTTTTAGTTATATATCTTAGCTTATTATAATTATAATATTTAAATTCTTTTTTTTAATGGGATTAGTTTCGATTTATTATACTAAGATTTATAGGTCCGCTATGTTATTTATAAGTAATAGTTTATTAAAGATTATTATTCCCATTATAATGGTTTCTTTAATTAAAGTTGCGTTAAAGTTATTATTAATATTTACGTCCTAAATTAAATTCTTATTATTATTATTTTTTTTTTTTTTATAAAAGTAATTATCGATTTTAATTACGAATTTAATATATTAAAGGAAATTTTTTAACCCGTTGAGTTTAATAATTTCGTCCTTAACTTCGTTTTTTAATCTTTAATAAAATATAAAAACCTTAATATTATTAATAAGATTAAATTAAATATTAAGTCGTTTAAACTTAGTTAAGTAGTTTTTTATTAATTTAGTTTATTAAAGTTATAATATATCGCGTTCGGCTTATCGTTTTTTATTTAAATTTTAAAAAAGCGATTTAAAAGCTTTTTTAAATCTTTCGAAATTATAATAAATATCTTATATTTTAATAAAATATTTATTAAAGGTTTCTTTTTTAAAATATTCCTTTGAAAAAGGTTCGAATTATTTAAAAGCTCGTTTTTTAAAAAAGCTAGTGGCGTATATAACTTTTTTAACTTCGTTATTAAAATCTTTTTAATAAGAATTTTAAAAGTTTTTAACTTAAATTAAAAATCCTTTTAAGGTTTTAAGGGTATTGTTAAAAATAATAAGTATATTAAGTTTAAGTTTTTATCGTCTTTTAATAAAAAAGGTAATAATAATATTAACGGCGCTTCGAAGCGTATTTACCTATTTAATAAGTTTTAAAATCTTTTTATATTTAATATCGAGTTTTTTGAATATAGCGTTAAATAGTCCTTATATATAAGTAATATCATAATTATTTTTAATTTAGGTTTCTATTAATTAAATAATAATAATATTAAAAAAGTCTATTAATTCTTTATTATATTAAATACTTTAATTAACGACGCGGCGTATTTTAATATATATTATCTTATTAAAAACCGCGTCTTTATTAAAATTATATTTAATATTAAGTATTTTTATATCTCTTTCGGCTTAGGCTAGCTTAGTATTTAAAACCTAAGGCTTTTTATTTTTATTAAAAAAAGATTTAATAAATATCGTTTGTATTATTTAATAAGTTTTTATAAAATCGATTTACTAAACAAAAGTAATTAAAACATTATAGCTAATTAGTCGTAATAAGGTTTATATTAATAAAAGTTAAGGTTACGATATTTATAAATAATAATCGTTATAAAAATAACTTTAATAAAATTATTATTTATAAGTCGTAAGGTAAGTAAAGCTTTAATAATTAATCATAGTTTTATTAAGTAAGTTCTTAATAAAAATAGCTAAAAGTAATCGTTAAATCTAATATAAAAATTAATTATTAAAAAAGTTATAAAAGTCTATCTTTAAACCTAGCTCGGGCTATCCTATATATAAATCTTAATTATAAATATATCTTTTATAATATCTTATTTATTTATTATTTAACGGTTTATTAAACGGTCGTCCGTTTTATATTTTTATAATCGCTTATTTTATTTATTTATAGGCGTCCGTTTTTTATTTTATTATACGATCGTAGTTATATAATTTATTTATAGTTCTTCCGTTTTAAAGGGAGCCGTCATTACTATATATATAGTATAATAACCGCCGTAGGTCCTATAGGGCAGGGCCCTAGTCTAGTAATACGTATTAAGTCGTAACAAATTAATATATAGACTTTTTAACATAACGAAAAATCTTTTACTTAGCTAACTAATCCCCCAGGACTCGGTCGTTAAATATTCCGGTTACTTAATAACTTACATAAATAATTTAAGTTATTAATCCCGGTTTTAAAAGCGGTTATTAAAAGGATTTTTTTAATTTTTTTTCTATTTTATATTTTTAAATAATCCTTTTTTTATAAATATTTTTACTTCGCAACTTTTCTTTTCTTAAACTTTTATTTTATTAATATCTTTTATTAACTTTTCGTAATAATATCCTTAGCCTTATTTATTAATTAATTAATTCCTTTTTTTATAATAATTTTTAATAAATTCTTTAATTTTTCGCCCCCGATATTATTATACTATTACGGCCAGCTAATCGTAATAAGGTTTATATTAATAAAAGTCGGGGCTACGATATTCATAAATAGTAATCATCATAGAAATAACTTTAAAAAAGCTATTATTTATAAATTATAAAGTAAATAAAGCTTTAGTAATTAATTATAATTTTATTAAATAAGTTCTTAATAAAAATAATTAAAAATGATTATTAAATTTAGTATAAAAATTAATTATTAAAAAAGTTATAAAAGTCTATCTTTAAACTTAGCTTAGGCTATTTTATATATAAATCTTAATTATAAATATATTTTTTATAATATTCTATTTATTATTATTTAACGGTTTATTAAACGGTTATTTATTTTATATTTTTATAATCGTCCGTTTTATTTATTTATAAACGTTTATTTTTTATTTTATTATAAAATTATAATTATGTAACTTATCTATAGTTCTTCCGTTTTAAAAGGAGCTATTTAAATTCTTATTATTATATATATAATATAATAACCGCCGTAAATTTTATAAAATAAGGCCTTAATTTAATAATACGTATTAAATCGTAATATTAGCTCCTCCTTTTAAAAATCTAATCCTTAGGCTTATAAATAAATCGTTTATTTTTAAATTAAAAATCGTTAAATATTTTTATTAAAATATATTAACGCTATATTAAATCGAATTAAAAAATCGAAATTATAAATAACTACGTCTCGTCGTTATTTATTATATATTATTCGTTTTTTTAATAAAAATATAAAAATAATATTATATTTAAATTATTATTTTTAAAACGTTCGTTATTTAGTTTTTCTTAATTTTAATATTTATAAAATATACTATTATTTAAATATTTTATACGATATTTTTATTAATATTATTTATATTTATAAGTTTTTTATAAATAGTTTTTTATAAGTCTCGATTAATAAATATAATAAATTATTTAATAATAAAGTCTAATCGCTTTAATTATAAAAAATAAATAAAAAAGTCGCGGTTTTAAAAAAAAGCTATAAAACTATAAAAAAAAGTTAAAACTTACTAAAAAGCTTAAATTAAATTAAATAAATTATTATTTAAATTAAAATACCTTCGTTTTTAAAAATAAATAATATTTAAAAAAAGTCGTATTATATTAAAACTTTTTTTTAAAAATATCGAAAGTATTTTTTTAACGGCCTAAGAGGCGTAGATTAATAATATTTTTAGCGTTATTAATTAAGACGCTATAATAATTAAAAGTTTTAAATTTAAATTTAATTTTAGTATTTTTTGAAAAGTTATTAAAAGTTTTAAAAGTTTATAATAAGTTTTTATATATTATTTTTATATTTATAATCTTTTTATTTAATAAAATACTCTTTATATCCTTTTTTAATTCGGTAGTTAATAACTTATTTAATTTTATATTTTAATTTATTAAGTTCGACGATAATACGATTTTTAATATATAAGCTTTTGAATACCGGCTTTAAAAATAAAATATAAAAAACCGGGTAGCATCGTATTATATTTAAAAGTTTTAATTTAAAATTAATTAATAAAACTTTTTTAATAATTTCAAAAGGTTTAAATTTTTTATAATCTAATTTATTACTTAGTCGCTTTATTTTAATATTATAGTAAAAAAGATATACGTTATCTCTTTTTTTAAAAATTAATCTATTAATTTTTAATCTATTAGCGTATTTTTTATTTATTATTATATAAATTTAAAATTTAAAAAGGTTTCTTTTTAAGTCTTTTTAAATTTATTTACGTTTATTATAGCTTTTATAACTTATAATCCTTTATATACTTCTCTATATATAATTAATTAAAATCCGTAATTAAAATAAAAAAAGGATTTTTTTATATTTTTATTAACTACGCTATTATATATAAACTAAGCTATTAATAATAATATTACTTAATTATTTTAATCATAATTTATATAATAACGGAGGTATATTTTAAAAATTTAATTAATTTTTTTCGTTTGTCTATCGGTTTATAAATAAAAAAAGGTTAATAATTTATAATTTATACCAAATTATAAAATTAAAAATCTTTAAAACTTAATAGTAAATAATTTATTTTTATTAAAAATTATTTCCTTAAGTAAATTATAGTTAATAATAACTATTTTAAAAAAGGTATATATTAATTCCTTAATATTATTTACTTCTTTATATAATATAAAATAAATAAACTTAATAAATCGGTCGACGATAACTAAAATACTATTATATTATATATTCGTAAATAATTCTTTAGACTTTAATAATTTAATAATAAAGTCTTAAGAAATTAAATATTATACTTTTAATAATATTAATAAAAATTATAGCTTTTTATAAAGCTTATAAAGGCTATTTTTATTTTTTTTATAAATATTATAATTTTTAATAGCTTTAATAACTTTTATTTTTATAACGATTTTATTATAATATTAACGAATCCGTTTTTATATTTTTATAATATTTTAATAACTGTATACTTAAGTATTATAAACTTTTATAATAAATTTAAAAGTTATTTTTTTAAATAGGTTAATATTAACCTTTTTAACTATTATAAAAAGTTTTATAATAAATATAAAATTATTATTATTGTTATATTTAAAAATTACTTATATTTTTTTAGGGACCGTAACTTTATAATTAAATCGTTTATTAAAAGCGTTTATTTTACCGTTTTTTAAACTTTTCTAATAAATAATTCGAAAATTAAATTTTAATAAAAATTCGCTTTATTTAATTTATTATTTATTTAAATTTTTATTTATTATAAAATTCGTAAAGTTTTTATAATCTATATAAATAATAACTTTATATCTAATTCTTAAAAGCTATAGTTTTTATTTTTTAAAGGCTTCGATTATAATTATTAATTCTTTATTATAAATTTAATAATTTAGTTTTATTTTATAAAACGTTTTAAAATAAAATATATAAAAATAAAATACTTTTTATTAATTTTATTATCTTAAAATAGCTCTTACAGCGAAGTCCGAAATATTAATTTCGATTTTAAACGGTTTTTTTAAATCCGGAATTATAATTATTAATTCTAAAGTAACTAAATCCTTAACTTTATTAAAAGCTTTTTTATATTTTTTATCTTAAATAAAAATTATATTTTTCTTTATTAAGTTATTAAAAAGTTTAATAATATTAATATAATTTTTAAAAAATCGCCGATAGAAATTAACGAATTTTAAAAATAATTATACATTTTTAATATTAATAAGTATAGGCTAGTTTTTAATTATTATTATCTTAAATACTTATATATAAATTTGTTTTAATATAATTATATAACTAAAAAAATCCACTTTTTATATATAAAATTTATATTTATCGGGCTTAATAAAAAGCTTTACGTTTTAAAATTTTTAAAATACTATATAAATGTATTTTTTATATATCTTAAAGTTAAAAAAAAAAATAAAAATATTGTTAAAATAAACGATTATAAAAAGGGAGTTAATATACCGGCGTCGTAAATTAATATACCGGCGTCGCTTTTATACCGACGTCGCTATTCGACTTTTTAATTAATTTAAAAAAATATTATTAATATAATTAAATTCTATTATATATTTATAAAATATCTTAACCTTTTTATTTTATTAATCCTTTTATTTTAAGGTTATATTATTAAGCTTTTAAGTTTAACTTATACTATTTACTTATAATAGCTTTTCTAACTAAAATTAAAAATATTTTATAAAATTAATTTTAAAATAATATTTATATTAATAAACCTCCCTTTTTATAAGAGCGACCCCTTTTACGAGAGCGATTATTAATTAATTACGGCCTTTTATTATTATTTAGCTAACCGTTATTATTTCCTTTTTTAAAAAGCAGCCGTTTAAATATTAGTTAATTTTATAAAGTTAATAATTTTTAAAAGTAGTATAATTTTATTATTAAGCTCTTAATTGGTATATTATAAAATACGCGACCTTTTATAAACGATTATTTTAATATAAAGCTTATATTATATTTTACTCGTTATTTTTTAAAAAGAATAACGAAAACTTAACGGATTATTTTTTTATAACTTTTTTTAAAATATAGCCCTTTTCTTTTTAACGAATAGTCCTAATAACCTTCCTATTTTATAATAAAATAATTTAATAATACTTTTTAATTTGTTTTATAAATTATTAAAATTAATTAATAATTAATAACAGCACTCTTTCGATAATAAGAATATATTCGTTAATAGTAAGAAATATAAGGTCCTTAAGTTAACCTATTACCTTATTTACCTTTATATTAATCCTCCCCTTAAAGCGAAGCGTCTTTCCGAATTATAACCTCCTATTATATTCTAAATAACCGATCCTTTTCTTTTTTTATAACCGAAATCCTAAACTTATCGATTTTTAATAATTTAAAATAAATTTATAATACCCTTTTTGACCAAATTAATATTTTTATAAAAACTAATAGATTTAATATTATAAAGCGGAATAAGTATAAAACTAAAGGCCGAATTATTTAATATACTTTTTAATATAATCGATTTAATAAGCCTAGGCCTATATAAAATACTAGTATTTAATAACGTAAGTTTTGTAAATACGGTTATAAATAGTAAATTATTGCCGAGGCTTAAGAAAAAGGTAAATAGCTTTTATATTATTATTTAGACCCTTAATATAATTAATATAATTATAGCCCTAGCCTTAAAGCTTTTATATACCCTTTATATCGTAAGCTTATTCAAATAATTTAAAATATTATTAAAATTATAAACCGATAAGTTAAGATTCGGGCTTGCGATATATATACTATTATTTAAAAGTAGTTTTTAAAGTCCTTATTTACTTAGCGAGATATTTATAACGCTAAGGCTTATATAAACTAAAAGAAATTAATTAAATATTCGCTAATTATAACGTTAATTAAGCTATTTAATAAACGAAACATTTTATACGTAATAAAATAGGTAAATAACAAGCTAAACCGCTTTATTAACTTTATTTAGACCTTTCCTTATTATTTTTAAATATAAAAACGATTTTTTAAAATAATTAGCTTTGATAATATTTATAATATTAATCGCTTTAAGCTCCCTTTTTTCTAAGCTATTAAGCAGACTTGCTTTAGATCTATTTATAACGCTACGTTTAGCCTTATCGATAATAAGAAATTAAAAGGTTTTTAGTTTTTTTTAATAAGTATTTATTAACTTATAAACTAATACTTAGTCCGTTACCCTACTATTATTATTATAAATTATAATAAATAAATAAAAGCTATATTAAATAAGCAGTTCCTAAACGTTTAGTAATAACTCTATATCTATTATATTAATTCTAATATTATACTTAAGGCTAAATAAAAATAGGTTAAAGAACGTAGTTATAGTAATAATAGTAATAGGTCTAATAACGAGGGATATTAGCTATTAATATAAATAATAGCTACGCTAAGTAATAAGGATAAGGCCTATATTAATATACTTATTAATAAGCCCCCTTTTTATACATATCGTAGGGTTTTTATAATATAAAAGCTTATTATTTTTATTAAAATTAAGTATATTTTTAAAAAAGCCTAGATTAAGCTTTATAAAAAGTTTAACGATTAACGCCTAATCCTTTAATACTTTTATATAATATATTTACTTTTAAAAATATAATAGGCCCGCTACTCTATTCGAAAATACTAAAACTTTAATATTCGTATTACTTTTAATATTAAGTTAAGTAATAATAATATTAAGAGTTATCTTTTAAACGGTCTTAATTACCTATATCAACTTATCGATATTATATAAGATATAATTAATAATTAAGAGATACGCTTTAAATAAGCTTATATTAAAAATAAAGTGTTTATAAGTTAGGAATATATAAATACTTATTTTAAATACCTAAGCGAACTTCTAATAATACTTTTTTTAAAATATCTTACGTTGATTAAAAAATAATACCGGCTAATAAAAAAAGTAATACCGTTTAATAAAAAGCTATTCCTAGTCCTTTTTAAAAACTATAGTCTAGACTATACTATTTTAATTAAGCTAAATATCTTATACTATTATAAGATTTATTCTAAAATAATAGATTTAGCTATTTTTAGTAAATAAAAAATATATTTTTAGTAACGTTTTTAAGAGACGTCTTTTTTAAATTTATATCGGCGGATCTTTAACTTTAAAATTATTATATCCCTCCGCGGTAGGCTAAAAAATATAGTATAGCTTATCTTATTATAATTAGCCTTATTTAAAAAAGGTTAATTAGTTAGTTAAGCTTGTATTACTTATAATAGTTAAGGTATAAATAGTAAATAGCGAGGTCGCTTACCTAAAAGTAAAAATAAATCGACGCTAGCTAGGCTTATATAAAAGATAAGTTAATTAAGTTAAAGCTAAATATTAAGCTTATCTTAGCGATAAATAAGGAGCTAGTTTAGCGTTTTTAATAAAGGGAAGATAATAAAGAATTATATAAATAGACGGCTAATATAGTTTAATATTTAAAAAAAACGGAGTTAATAGGAAATAGTTTATAGTAACGATAAATTTTTATAAACACGTCGTAAAAAGTAATTAAATAATAAGCTTTTTTAAGGGTTATATAGTCCTTATTTAAAATTTATAAAACTATAATAAAAATAAATTATAATACGTATTTTTAGAAATTTTAAATAAGAGCTTAGGTTAAAAAAAAAGGTAAAAATAATTATATTAATATAATTATTTTTATTACTTTTATAAAGAGGTATTTTTTTTTTAAGTTAATTAAAAAGTCGAATAGCGACGCCGGTATAAGAGCGACGCCGGTATATTAATTTACGACGCCGGTATATTAATTCCTTATAAAAATATCGACGTATTTCTTAAATATATAATTAATTATTATTTAAAATATAATAAGTATATTAATAAATTTAAAAAGTATAATTAAATATTTATAAAATCCTCTATAGGTTCGGAATACCGTTTTCTATTTATTTCTTTCTTTAATTCTAATTTAATTAAATACTCTTTTAAAATTTATTATAATAAACTATTAAGCTCTATATAATATTTCCTTAAGTTTTATAATAAAGGGTAATAAATAGTAATTCTTTTTAATAATTTTATTAAATCCTTTATAATCGATTATAAATCTAAACTTCTTTTTATTTTTCTTAAGTATAAAGAAGATTAATACTTTTATTAAAAAGGATAATAGTTTAATATAACCCTTTTTAAATCTATCGTTAATATATTCGTTAAATTCGTTACGTTTAAATTAATTTATAAAATATAATAAATAAAACTTAAGTTATATTCCTTTTTTTAATTCGATTTTTATATCCTAACTATTATATTTTAATAATCCTATTTCTTTTTTTAAAACAAATAGTTTTATATAAATTTAATACTTTTTAAATATAATTTAAAATAGGTCCGATCTTTAATCGTTTATATTAAATATAAATATCTTAATAAATTCTATTATTTTAATAAAAGCGATATATTTAATTTATTTTCGTTCGTTAAGTATTATATAAAACTCGTTTAAACCCTTTTTTTTAAATCGTTTAATAACTAAGTTTATCTAATAAAGTTAGCTAATTTTCTAATCTATTTATAAATTATATTTTCGTAATTATAAAATTCTTAAAATAATATCGGTATTTTTAATCTCTATAATATTATATTTTAATTATTTTAATTAATTATTAATATATATTATAAAATATATAATCTCCCGGTTAATATATTTATTATTATAATTAATTTATTTTCTTTTTATTATTTATAAAATATATAAATTAGTTTTTTATATTTATAATAATTTATATTTATTTACTATTCTTAATAAAATAAAAATTCCTTAAGCGCCGTTATTAATAATAATATTTATATCGTATTTATTTATTTAAAATTTAAATTATAAATATTCCTCGTTAGGGAATATTATAAAATATAAAAATTTATTTATTTTAGCCGCTTTTCGTTATTCTTTTATAATTAATATATTTAGTTTTTTAATATTTTAAAAGCTAATACCCGTCCTTTTTTTATAAACCGTTTATAATTAATTATTAAATCGGGGCGCCTCTATTTTTTAATAAGTAAATATAATATATTAATAATATTGTAAATATTATTTATTTTTTTATTAATAAGTTTTCTCCCCTTAAGAAATAATTTATAATTTCTAAATATTTTAATATTAAATTATATATTTAAAATATATCGGTTATATAAATAGTCCTTTAGGTTTTTAATAAACTAATCTAGTTCTCCCTAAAAGCTTATAAATTTTTATTATTTTAATTATTTATCTAAATCGGCTTCCTTTTTAATAATAAAATCGTTAATATTAAGTAATATTTTATAATCAATTTTTAATTAAGTATATTATTAAGCGACGTTATAAGGTTCGTTCGAATTATGAAATAATTATTAACTTATTAGCTATTTATAATTTAATATATTAATATTATTTAAAAAAGGGTCGTAATCTAATCCCTTAATATTAAATTCTATAAATATATTATTAATAATTCTTTTACTCAAGTCTTTTAATTTAATATTTTTTTTAAATATAAAAAAGTTTTATTTTAAACGGAGTATATTATCCTTTATTATTATTTTAAGTTATTTATATAATCGTTATTATAAAATAATAAAGACTATTTTTATAATTAAATATTAAAAAATATAAACGTTTATTATATAATAAGCCTTATTTAATTTTTTAATATATTAATAATAACGTTTTTTTAACGTCTAAAGTTTATATATTAAATATATAATATTTATTTTTTTATTAATTTCGTATATTAATTAAAAAAGGTTTTTTTTTATTTTAGTTTTTAGTCGTTTTTAAAATCGTTATTAAAGTAGGGTAAGTATTATTTTTATATTTAGTCGCTTTTTTTTTAATAATCGGCCGGCTTTATAATAGCTAGTATTACGACTTAATATATATTACTAAACTAAGGCCCTGCCCCACAGGACCTACGGCGGCTATTATACTATATATATAATAATAAAAACTTAAATAACTCCCTTTAAAACGAAAAAACTATAAATAAGTTACGTAATTATAATTTTATAATAAAATAAAAAACGAACGCTCGTAAATAAATAAAATAAATAATTATAAAAATATAAAACGGACGACCGTTTAATAAACCGTTAGATAATAATAAATAAAATATTATAAAAAATATATTTATAATTAAGATTTATATATAAAATAGCTTAAGTTAAGCTCGAAAATAGATTTTTATAACTTTTTTAATAATTAATTTTTATATTAAATTTAACGATCGCTTTTAGTTATTTTTATTAAAAACTTATTTAATAAGACTACGATTAATTACTAAAGTTTTATTTACTTTACGATTTATAAATAATAGCTTTATTAAAATTATTTTTATAACGACTATTATTTATAAGTATTATAGTCCCGATTTTTATTAATATAAACTTTATTATAATTAATTAGCCGTAATACTTTAATTATTTTTATTTAATAAATCGATTTTATAAAAACTTATTAAATAGTACGAACGATATTTATTTAATTTTTTTTTAATAAAGGTAAATAGCCTTAGGTTTTAAATATCGAATTTTCTTAAGCCGAAAGAGATTTAAAAATACTTAATATTAAATTCGATTCCGATAAAAACGTAGTTTTTAACTAAATAATATACGCCCGGATATATAAAGTTATTAAAAAAAACGTTAAACGTAATAAAAAATTAAATAAACTTTTTAATATTAATACTACTTAATTAATAAAAATTTAAATTAAAAATAACTATAATATTATTAAAATATAAAAAATATTTAATATTACGTTTAAAAAACTTAAAAATAAACGTTAAAAAGCTTTAAACTTTATTAATTAAGTAAATACGGTTTAAAATACTATTAATATTATTATTACTCCTTTTTATAAAAAACAATAGAAATTTAAATTTAATATACTTATTATTTTCGACGGGATTTTTAAAACTTTAAAAAGATTTTTAATTTAAATTAAAAACTTTTAAAACTTTTATTAAAAAAACTTTAATAATAAAATTAAAAAAGTCGTATACGCCGTTAACTTTTTTAAAAAATAAGTTTTTAAATAATTCGAACTTTTTTAAAAAAAGTATTTTAAAAAAAGGATTTTTAATAAATATTTTATTAAAATACGAAATATTTATTATAATTTTAATAAATTTAAAAAAGTTTTTAAATCGTTTTTTTAAAATCTAAATAAAAAATAATAAGCCGAGCGTAATATATTATAATTTTAATAAACTAAATTAATAAAAAATTATTTAGTTAAGTTTAGACGTTTTAATATTTAATTTAATTTTATTAACGATATTAAAATTTTTATATTTTATTAAGGATTAAAAGATAAAGTTAAGGACGAATTTATTAAAATCGATAAACTAAACGATTTTTTTTAATATATTAAATTTATAATTAAAATTAATAACCGCTTTTATAAAAAAACGAAAAGAAAATAATAATAAGAACTTAACTTAAAACGTAAATATTAATATTAACTTTAATATAATTTTAATTAAAAATACCGTTATAATAAGAATAATAACTTTTAATAAACTATTATTTATAAATAATATAGTAGATTTATAAACCTTAGTATAGCGAAACGAGATTAATCTTATTAAAAAAAGAATTTAAATATTATAATTATGATAAGCTAAAATATATAATTAGAAATTATAAATAGCCTAAATGAATTTAATAACGACCTATTTTTAAAAAACAAATTAATATTATTTTTAAAAAAGTACTTTATAAATCACTTTTTTAAACTATATATTATAACGATAATTACTTTACTTATCGAAATAGTAAAGAATAATTAAGATAATACTTTAAGAAATTTTTTAATAAAACCTTTATTATAATAAACAAATAAAAAGCAGTTTAACGCTTTAAGATTATCGAAAATTATAATAAAAAGTATATTTAAATATTATTAATAATATACGAAGTAGTTAAAATATAATTTATTAGCTTTTTAAAGTAAGCGTAAACCCTTACGATAATAAAAAGTAAATTAAAAAAAAAATAATTAAAAATAAAAACGATTTATTTTAATTAAAAAACGAGATCTTAGTTTATAAAATACGGATTTTAAATAAATCTATTTATATAATACGACGAATATTTAATAAAATAATTTAATATTATAAATAACGCCTTTTAATAATATATATTTATAATAAAAATTATATTCGTATTTTAATTAGTTATTATAAAACCGGCCGATTATTAAAAAAAAAGCGATTAAATATAAAAGTAATATATTACGATCGGCTAGTCGTAGTAAGGTTTGTGTTAACAGAAATCGGGGCTGCGATACTTATAAATAATAATCGTCGTTAAAATAGCTTTAAAGAAGCTATTATCTATAAGTTATTAAGTAAAAAGGCTTTAGTAATTAATCGTAGTTTTATTAATAAAGTTCTTAATAAAGATAGTTAAAAACGATCGTTAAATTTAATATAAAAAATTAATTACTAAAAAAGCTATAAAAATCTATCCTCAAGCCTAGCTCGGGCTATCCTATATATAAATCTTAATTATAAATATATCTTTTATAATATCTTATTTATTATTATCTAACGGTTTACCGAATAGTCGTCCGTCCTATATTTTTATAATCGTCTATCTTATTTATTTATAAGTATCCGTTCCTTATTTTATTATACGATCGTAATTACGTAATTTATTTATAATTTTTTTATCTTAAAGGGAGCCGTTTATATTTTTATTATTATATATATAATATAATAGCCGCCGTAAGTCTTATAAGGTAGGGCCTTAATTTAGTAATATATATTAAGTTATAATATTAGCTTTTCCCCTCAAAGGTCTAATCCCTAGGCTTATAAATAAGTCATTTTTTCCTAAATTAAAGAATCGTTAAGTATTTTTATTAAAATATACTAACGTTATATTAAATCGAATTAAAAAATCGAAATTATAAATAATTACGTCTCGTCGCTATCTATTACATATTATTCATTTTTCTAATAAAAATATAAAAATAATACCGTACTCAAATTATCGTTCTTAGGGTGTTCGTTACCTAATCTTTTTTAATTTTAATATTTATAAAATATATTATTATCTAAGTATTTCATACGATATTTTTATTAATACTATTTATATTTATAAATTTTTAAAGACTATCTCTTACGGGTCCTAATTAATAAATATAATAAATCGTTTAATAATAAAGTCCGATTATTTTAATTATAAAAAATAAATAAAAGAATTACGGTTTTAAAAAAGAATTATAAAGCTATAAAAAAAAGCTAAAGCTTACTAAAAAGCTTAAGCTAAATTAAATAAATCGTTATTTAAATTAAAACGCTTTCGTTTTTAAAAGCGAATAATATTTAAAAAGAGTCGTATCGTATTAAAAGAATTTCTTAAGGATATTAAAAGCGTTTTTTCAATAGCTCGGGAGGCATAAACTAATAATATTTTTAGCGTTATCGATTAAGACGCCGTAATAACTAAGAGTTCTAAATTTAAATTTAATTTTAATACTCTTTAAAAAGCTATTAAAAGTTCTAAAGGTTCGTAACAGGTTCCTATATATTATCTTTATATCTATAATCTTTTTATTTAATAAAATACTTTTTACGTTCTTTCTTAATTCGGTAGTCGATAACTTATTTGACCTCGTATTTTAATTTATTAAGTTCGATAATAATACGATCTCTAGTATATAAACCCTTAGGTACCGGCTTTAAGAATAAAATATAAAAAACCGAGTAGTATCGCATCGTATCTAAAAGTTTTAATTTAAAATTAATTAATAAAACTTTCTTAATAATTTTAAAAAGTTTAAGTTTTTTATAATTTAATTTATCGCTTAATCGCTTTATTTTAATATTATAGCGAAAGAAATATATATTATTTCCTTTTTTTAAAGTTAATTTACTAATTTTTAATTTATTGGCGTATTTTTTTATACGCTACCGTATAAACTTAAGGTCTAAAAAGGCTTTTTTTTAAATTTTTTTAAGTTTATTTATGTTTATTACGGCTTTTATAACCTATAATCTTTTGCGTACTTTTTTATATATAATTAATTAAAATCCGTAATTAAAATAAAAAAAGGATTCTTTTATACTTTCGTTAATTACGCTATTATATATAAACTAGGCTATTAATAGTAGTATTACTTAATTATTTTAGTTATAATTTATATAATAGCGGAGGTATATTTTAAGAATTTGGTTAATTTTTTCCGTTTATTTATTAATTTATAAATAAAAAAAGGTTAATAATTTGTAGTTTATATTAAGCTATGAGATTAAAGATTTTTAAAATTTAATAATAAATAGCTTATTTTTGTCGGAAACTATTTCCTTAGGTAAATCGTAGTTAATAATAATTATTTTAAGGAAGGTATATACCAGTTCCTCAATATTACTTACTTTTTTATATAGTATAAAATAAGCGAACTTAATAAGTCGATCGACAATAATTAAGATATTATTATATTATACGTTTATTAATAGTTCTTTAGATTTTAGTAGTTTAACGATAAAGTCTTAAGAGATTAAGTATTATACCTCTAGGGGTATTAATAATAATTATAGTTTTTTATAAAACTTATAAGGGCTATTTTTATTTTTTTTATAAATATCGTAGTCTTTAATAGCCTTAGCGACTTCTACTTTTATAACGGTTTTATTATAATATTAATAAATCCGTTTCTATATCTTTATAATACTTTAATAGCCGTATACTTAAGTATTATAAACTTTTATAATAAGCTTAAGAATTATTTTTTTAAACGGGCTAGTATTAACTTTTCTAACTATTATAAAGAGTTTTATAATAGGTATAAAATTATCGTTATCGTTGTATTTAAAAATTACTTATATTTCTTTAAGGACCATAACTTCGTAATTAAGCCGTTTATTAAAAACGTCCGCTTTACCGTTTTCTAAACTTTTCTAATAAATAATTTAAAAATTAAATTTTAATAAGAATTCGCTTTATCTAATTTATCGTTTATTTAAATTCTTATTTATCATAAAATTCGTAAAGTTTTTATAATCTATATAAATAATGACTTTATATTTAATTCCTAAAAGCTATAGTCTTTATTTTTTAAAAGTTTTAATTATAGCTATTAATTTTTTATTATAAATTTATTAATTTAATTCTACTCTATAAAACGCTTTAAAATAGAATACACAAAAATAAAATATTCTTTATTAATTTTATTATTTTAAAACAGCTCTTATAGCGAAATCTAAAGCGTTAGTCTCGACTTCGAACGGTTTCTTTAAATCCAGAATTATAATTATTAATTCCAAAATAACCAAGTCCTTAACTTTATTAAAAGCTTTTTTATATTTTTTATCTAAAATAAAAATTATATTTTTCCTTATTAAGTTATTAAAAAATCTAATAATATTAACGTAGTCTTTAAAAAATCGCTAATAAAAGTTAACGAATCTTAAAAATAACTATACGTTTTTAATGTTAGTAAGTATGGGCTAGTCCTTAACTATTATTACTTTAAATACCTATATATAAATTTATTTTAATATAATCGTATAGCTAAGGAAATCTACTTTTTATATATAAAATTCGTATTTATTAAGCTTAACAAAAAGCTTTACGTTTTAAAATTTTTAAAATATTATATAAACGTATTTTTTATACATTTCGAAATTAAAAAAAAAAATAAAAATATCGTTAAAATAAATAACTATAAAAATATCGACATACTCCCTAAATACGTAATTAATTATTATTTAAAATATAGCGGGTATATTAATAAATCTAAAAAGCATAACTAAATACTCATAAAGTCCTTTACGGGTTCGGAATACCGTTTTCTATTCGTCTCCTTTTTTAATTTTAATCTAATTAAATACTCCTTTAAAATTTATTATAATAAACTATTAAGCTCTATATAATATTTCCTTAAATTCTATAATAAAAAATAATAAATAATAATTCTTTTTAATAATTTCGTTAAATCCTTTATAATCGATTATAAATCTAAGCTTTTTCTTACCTTTCTTAAATATAAAAAAAATTAGTACTCCTATTAAAAAGGATAATAATTTAATATAACCTTTCTTAAGTCTATTATCGATATACTTATTAAGTTCGTCGTATTTAAGTTAATTTATAAAGTATAGTAAATAAAACTTAAGTTATATTTTTTTTTTTAATTCGATTTCTATATCTTAACTATTATATTTTAATAATTTTATTTCTTTTTTTAAAGCGAATAGTTTTATATAAATTTAATACTCTTCGGGTATAATTTAAAATAGGTCCGATCTTTAATTATCTATACCGGGTACGAATATCCTAATAAGTTTTATCGTTTTAATAAAAACAATATATTTAATTTATTTTCGTTCGTTAAGTATTACGTAAAACTCGTTTAAACCCTTTTTATTAAATCGTTTAGTAATTAAGTTTATTTAATAAAGTTAGCCGGTTCTTTAATTTATCTATAAATTATATTTTTATAACTACGAGATTTTTAAAATAACGTCGATATTTTTAATCTTTATAATATCGTATTTTAGTTATTTTAGTTAATTATTAATATATATCGTAAGGTATATAATCTCTTAATTAATATATTTATCGTTATAATTAACTTATTCTTTTTTTACTATTTGTAAAATATACGAATTCGTTTTTTATACCTATAATAATTTATATTTATTTACTATTTTTAATAAAATAAAGATTTTTTAAGCGCCGCTATCGATAATAGTACTTATATTGTATCCGTTTATCTAAAATTTAAATCGTAAATATTTTTTATCAGGGAGTATTATAAAATATAAAAACTTATTTATTTTAATCGTTTTTCGTTATTTTTTTACGATTAGCATATTTAGTTTTTTAATATCTCGAGGGCTAATGCCCGTCCTTCTTTTACAAACCGTTCGTAATTAATTATTAAATCGGGACGCCTCTATCTTTTAATAAGTAAATATAATACGTTAATAATATCGTAAATATCGTTTATTTCTTTATTAATAGGTTCTCTCCCCTTAAGAAATAATTTATAATTTCTAAATATTTTAATATTGGATTATATGTTTAGAATATATTAGTTATATAAGTAATCTTTTAGGTCTTTAATAAGCTAATTTAATTTTCTTTAAAAGCTTATAGATTCTTATTATTCTAACTACTTATCTAAATCGGCTTCCTCTCTAATAATAAAATCGTTAATATTGGGCAATATCCTATAATCGATTTTTATCTAAATATGTTATTAAGCGACGTCGCGAGGTTCGTTTAAATTATAAAGTAATTATTAGCTTATTAACTATTCGTAGTCTAATATATTAATATTATTTAAAAAGGGGTCGTAGTTTAGTCCTTCGGTACTAAATTCTGTAAATATATTGTTAATAGTTTTTTTATTTAAATCGTCCGGTTTAATACTTTTTTTAAATATAAAAAAGTTTTATTTTAAATAAAATATATCGTCTTTTATTATTACTTTAAATTATTTATATATTCGCTATTTTAAAATAATAAAGATTATTTTTATAATCAAATATTAAAAAATATAAACGTTTACTATATAATAAGCTTCGTTTAATTTTTTAATACGTTGCTAATAACGTTTTTTTAATATCTAAAGTCCGTAAACTAAATTTATTTCCTTATCGATTTTATCCTTTAGCCGAAAGAGGTCTTTTTTTATCTTAACCTCCAACCGTTTTTAGAATCGTTATTAAAATAAAATAAACATTACTTTTACATTTAATCGTTTTTTTTTTTAATAATCGGCTAGCTTTATAATAACTAATTAAAATACGAATATAGTTTTTATTATAATTTTTTATTATTAAAAGGCGCTATTCGTAATATTAAATTATTTTATTAAATACTCGTCGTATTATATAAATAGATTTACTTAAAATCCGTATTTTATAAACTAAGATCTTTTTTTTTAATTAAAATAAGTTATCTTTATTTTTAATTACTATCCTTCTTTCTAATCTACTTCTTATTATCGCAAGGGTTTACACTCATTTAAGAAAACTAATAAATTATACCCTAACTACTTCGTATACTATTAAAAATATTCAGATATACTTTTTATTATAGTCTTCAATAATCTTAAAGCGTTAAACTACTTCTTATTTATTTATTATAATAAGGGTTCTACTAAAAGGCTTTTTAAAATACTATCCTAATTATTCTTTACTATCTCGATAAGTAAAGTAATTATCGTCGTAATATATAGTTTATAAAAGCGATTTATAAGGTACCTTTTTAAAAGTAATATTAATTTATTTTTTAAAAATAGGTCGTTATTAAATTCGTTTAGGCTATTTATAATCTTTAGTTATATATCTTAACTTATCGTAATTATAATATTTAAATTCTTTTTTTTAACGGGATTAATTTCGTTTCGCTATATTAAAGTTTATAGGTCCGTTATGTTATCTATAAGTAATAATTTATTAAAGATTATTATTTCCGTTATAGCGGTTTCTTTAGTTAAAATTATATTAAGGTTGCTATTAGTACTTACGTCTTAAGTTAAGTTCTTATCGTTATTTTTTCCTTTCCTTTTTTCTTTTATAAAAGCGGTTATCGATTTTAATTACGAGTTTAATATATTAAAAGAAATCGTTTAGTTTATCGATTTTAATAAGTTCGTCCTTAACCTTATCTTTTAATCCTCAATAAAATATAAAAATTTTAATATTATTAATAAAATTAAATTAAATATTAAAACGTCTAAACTCGGCTAAATAGTCTTTTATTAATTTAGTTTATCAGAATTATAATATATTACGCTCGGTTTATCGTTTCTTATTTAGATTTTAAAAAAGCGATTTAAAAATTTTTTTAAACCCGTCGAAGTTATAATAAATATCTTATACTTTAATAAAGTATTCATTAAAGGTTTCCTTTTTAAAATATTCTTCCTAAAAAGGTTTAAACTATTTAAAAACTCGTCCTTTAAAAAAGCTAACGGCGTATATAACCTTTTTAATTTCGTTACTAAAGTTTTTTTAATAAAAGTTCTAAAAATTCTTAACTTAAATTAAAAATCTTTTTAAGGTTCTAAAAGTCCTATCGAAAATAATAAGTACGTTAAATTTAAATTTTTATTATCCTCTATTAAAAAAGGTAATAACAATATTAACGGTATTTTAAAACGTATTTACTTAATCAACAAAGTTTAAAGCCTTTTAACGTTCGTTTTTAAATTTTTTAAATATAACGTTAAATATTCTTTATATCTTAACAATGTCGCAGTCGTTTTTAATTTAAATTTTTATTAATTAGGTAATAATAATATTAAAAAGGTCCGTTAGTTCTTTATTATATTAAATATTTTAATTAACGACGCGGCGTATCTAAGCATATATTATTTTATTAAGGACCGTATCCTTATTAAAGTTATATTTAATATTAGGTATCTCTACGTCTCCTTCGGCTTAGGCTAGCTCGGCGTCTAAAGCCTAAGGCTTTTTACTTTTATTAAAAAAGAATTTAATAAATATTATTCATATTATTTAATAAGTTTTCATAGAGTCGACTTATTAAATAAAAATAATTAAAATATTACGATCGGTTAATTATAATAAGGTTTATATTAATAGAAATCGGGGCTACGATATTCGTAAATAATAGTTGTTGTTAAAATAGCTTTAAAAAAGCTATTATCTATAAGTTATTAAATAGAAAGGCTTCGGTAATTAATTATAATCTTATTAATAAAGTTCTTAATAAAAATAACTAAAAGCGATCGTTAGATTTAGTATAAAAAGTTAATTATTAAAAAAGCTATAGAAATCTATCTTTAAGCCCAGCTTAAGCTATCTTATATATAAATCCTAATTATAAATATATTTTTTATAATATTTTGTTTATTATTATCCAACGGTTTACTAAACGATCGTCCGTCTTATATTTTTATAATCGTCTATTTTATTTATTTATAAGCGTTTATTTTTTATTTTATTATACGATCGTAGTTACGTAACTTATTTATAATTTTTTCGTCTTAAAAAGAGCCGTTTATATTTTTATTATTATATATATAATATAATAGCCGCCGTAGGTCTTATAGGGTAGGGCCCTAGTCTAGCAATGCGTATTAGGTCGTAATATAATACTCGCTTTATTTTAATAACGATTTTAAAAATAATTAAAAACTAAAACAAAAAAAAACCTTTTTTAATTAAAATACAAAATTAATAAAAAAATAAATATTACATATTTAATATATAGATTTTAAATATTAAAAGAACGTTATTATTAACGTATTAAAAAACTAAATAAGGCTTATTATATAATAAATATTTATATTTTTTAATATTTAATTATAAAAATAGTCCTTATTATTTTATAATAGCGATTATATAAATAATTTAAAATAATAATAAAAGATAATATATTCCGTTTAAAATAAAAATCTTTTATATTTAAAGAAAATATTAAGTTAAAAAACTTAAATAAAAGAATTATTAATGATATATTTATAGAATTTAATATTAAAAGATTAGATATTACGACGTAATACGCATTACCAAACTAGGGCCCTGCCCTATAGGACCTACGGCGGCTATTATATTATATATATAATAATAAAAACTTAAACGGCCTCTTTTAAAACAAAAGAATTATAAATAAATTATATAATTACGATTATATAATAAAATAAAAAACGGAGGTTTATAAATAAATAAGACGGGCGATTATAAAAATATAGGACGGACGACCGTTTAATAAACGGTCGGATAATAATAAATAAAATATTATAAAAGATATATTTACGATTAGGATTTATATATAAGATAGCCTAAGCTAGGCTTAAGGATAAACTCTTATAACTTTTTTAATAATTAATTTTTATATTAAATTTAACGGTCGTTTTTAACTATTTTTATTAAAAACCTTATTAATAAAATTACGATTAATTATTAAAGTTTTACTTATTTTACGATTTATAAATAATAACTTTTTTAAAACTATTTTTATAACGACTATTATTTACGAATATTATAGCCTTAATTTTTATTAATATAAACTTTATTACGATTAGTTAGTTATAATATTTTAATTATTCTTATTTAGTAAATCGATTTTACGAAAACTTATTAAATAATACGAACAATATTTATCGAATCTTTTTTTAATAAAGGTAAAAAGCCCTAGGCTTTAGACGCTAAGCTAGCTTAAGTTAAAAAAGACGTAAAGATATTTAATATTAAATATAATTTTAATAAAAACGCGGTCTTTAATAAAATAATATATATTTAGATACGCCGCGTCGTCGACTAAGGTATTTAATATAATAAAGAATTAACGGACTTTTTTAATAATATTATTACCTAATTAATAAAAACTTAAATTAAAAACGACCGCGATATTATTAAGATATAAAGAATATTTAACGCTACATTTAAAAAACTCGAAAACGAATATTAAAAGGCCTTAAACCTCGTTAATTAAATAAATACGTTTTAAAATACTATTAATATCGTTATTATTTTTTTTAACGGAGGATAATAAAAACTTAAACTTAACGTATTTATTATTTTCGATAGGACTTTTAGAATTTTAAAAAGATTTTTAATTTAAATTAAAAACTTTTAAAGTTTTTATTAAAAAGATTTTAATAACGAAATTAAAAAAGTTATATATACCGTTAGTTTTTTTAAAAAACAAGCTTTTAAATAGTTTAAGCTTTTTTAAAAAAAGTATTTTAAAAAAAAAACTTTTAATAAATACTTTACCAAAGTATAAAATATTTATTATAATTTCGATAGGTTTAAAAAAACTTTTAAATTACTTTTTTAAAATCTAAATAAAAAATAATAAACCGAGCGCGATATATTATAATTTTAATAAATTAAATTAATAAAAAACTACTTAGCTAAGTTTAGACGCCTTAATACTTAACTTAATCTTATTAATAATATTAAAATTTTTATATTTTATTAAGGATTAAAGGATAAAGTTAAAAACGAACTTATTAAGATCGACGAACTAAACGATTTCTTTTAATATATTAAACTCATAATTAAAATCGATAATTACTTTTATAAAAGAAAAAAAAAAAAGAAAAAATAATAATAAGAACTTAATTTAAGACGTAAATATTAATAGTAACCTCAACGTAATTTTAATTAAAAATACCGCTATAATAAGAATAATAATTTTTAATAAACTACCGTTTATAAATAATATAACGAACTTATAAACCTTAGTATAGCGAAACGAGACTAATTTTATTAAAAAAAAGAATTTAAATATTATAATTATAATAAGCTAAAATATATAACTAAAGATTATAAATAGCCTAAATAAATTTAATAACGACCTATCTTTAAAAAATAAATTAATATTATTTCTAAAAAAGTACTTTATAAATCAGTCTTTTAAACCGTATATTACGACGATAATTACTTTATTTATTAAGATAATAAAAAATAATTAAGATAGTATTTTAAGAAACCTTTTAATAAGACCCTTATTATAATAAATAAATAAAAAATAGTTTAATACCTTAAGACTATCGAAAATTATAATAAAGAGTATATCTAAATATTATTAATAATATATAAAGTAGTTAAGATATAATTTATTAACTTTCTTAACTAAGCGTAAACCCTTATAATAATAGGAAATAAATTAAAAAAAAAGGATAATAATTAAAAATAAAAACGACCTATTTTAACTAAAAAACGAAATCTTAGCCCATAAAATACGGATTTTAAATAAATTTATTTATATAATATAACGAACATTTAATAAAATAATCTAATATTATAAATATCGCTTTTTAATAATAAAAAATTATAATAAAAATTATATTTATATATTAATTAATTATTATAAAGCTAGCCGATTATTAAAGAAAAAGCGACTAAATGTAAAAGTAATATTTACCCTATTCTAGCAACGACTTTAAAAATAATTAAAAACTAAAATGAAAAAAAACCTCTTTTAATTAAAATATAAAATCGATAAAGAAATAAATATTATATATTTAATATACGGATTTTAAATATTAAAAGAACGTTATTATTAACGTATCGAAGAACTAAATAAGGCTTATTATATAATAAACGTTTATATTCCCCGATATCCAATTATAAAAATAATCTTTATTATTTTAAAATAGCGAATATATAAATAATTTAAAATAATAATAAAAAATAATATATTCCGTTTAAAATAAAATTTTCTTATGTTTAAAAAAAATATTAAGCTAAATAATTTAAATAAAGAAATTATTAATAATATATCTATAAAATCTAATACTAAGGGACTAAATTACGACCCCTTTTTAAATAATATTAATATATCGAACTACGAATAGCTAATAAGTTAATAATTGCTTTATAATTTAAACGAACCTTGCGACGTTACTTAACGACGTACTTAGTTAGAAATCGATTATAAAATATTATTTAATATTAACGATTTTATTATTAGAGAAGAAGCCGATTTAAATAAGTAATTAGAATAATAAAAATTTATAAACTTTTAAAAAGAACTAAATTAGCTCACTAAGGATTTAAAAAACTACCTATATAACCGATATATTTTAAATATATAATCTAATATTAAAATATTTAAAAGTTATAAATTATTTCTTAAGGGGAGAGAACTTATTAATAAAAAAATAAATAATATTTATAATATTATTAACGTACTATATTTACTTATTAAAAAATAGAGGCGTCTCGATTTAATAGCTAATTATAAATAGCTTATAAAAAAAAGATAAATATTAGCCTTTAAAATATTAAAAAACTAAGTATATTAATCGTAAAAGAATAACGAAAAGCGGTTAAAATAAATAAGTTTTTATATTTTATAATATTCCTTAATAAGGAATATTTACGATTTAAATTTTAAATAAATGGATATAATATAAATATTATTATTAATAGCGGCGTTTAAAGAATTTTTATTTTATTAAAAATAGTAAATAAATATAAATTATTATAAATATAGAAAACGAACTTATATATTTTATAAATAATAAAAAGAGAATAAGTTAATTATAACGACGGATATATTAATTAAAAGACTATATACCTTACGATATATATTAATAATTAACTAAAATAATTAAAATACGATATTATAAAGATTAAAAATACCGACGTTATTTTTAAAATCTCGTAATTACAAAAATATAATTTATAAATAAATTAAAAAACCGGCTAATTTTATTAAATAGATTTAATTACTAAACGACTTAATAAAAAGGGTTTAAATAAGTTTTATATAATATTTAATAAACGAAAATAAATTAAATATATTATTTTTATTAAAACAATAGAACTTATTAAGATATTTATACTTAGTACGGACGATCGAAGATCGGACTTATTTTAAACTATATTTAAAAAGTACCGGATTTATATAAAACTATTCGTTTTAAAAGAAAAAATAAAATTATTAAAATATAATAATTAAAATATAGAGATCGAATTAAAAAAAGGAATATAACCTAAATTCTATTTATTATATTTTATAAATTAATTTAAACGCGACGAACTTAATAAGTATATCGACGATAGATTTAAAAAGGGTTATATTAAATTATTATCTTTTTTAATAGGAATATTAATTTTTTTTGTATTTAAAAAAAGTAAAAAAAAGTTTAGATTTATAATTAATCATAAAAGATTTAATAAAATTATTAAAAAGAATTATTATTTATTATTCCTTATTATAAAACTTAAGGAAATATTATACGGAGCTTAATAGTTTATTATAATAAATTTTAAAAAAGTATTTAACTAAATTAAAATTAAAAAAAAAAACGAATAAAAAACGGTATTCCGAACTTGTAAAAGATTTTATAAATACTTAGTTATATTTTTTAGACTTATTAATATACCCGTTATATTTTAAATAATAATTAATTACGTATTTAAAGAATATATTAATATCTTTATAATCCTTTATTTCGATAATATTTTTATCTTTTTTTTTAATTTTAAGATATATAAGAAATATATTTATATAATATTTTAGAAATTTTAAAACGTAAAGCTCTTTGCTAAGCCTAATAAATATAAATTTTATATATAGAAAATGGATTTCCTTAGCTATATAATTATATTAAAATAAATCTATATATAAGTATTTAAAATAATAATAGTTAAGGATTAGCTTATATTTATTAATATTAAAAACGTATAATTATTCTTAAGATTTATTAACTTTTACTAGCGATTTTTTAAAGACTATATTAATATTATTAAACCTTTTAATAACTTAATAAAGAAAAATATAACTTTTATTTAAGATAAAAAATATAAAAAAGCTTTTAATAAAATTAAAAACTTAGTTATTTTAAAATTAATAATTATAATTTTAGATTTAAAAAAACCGTTTAAAGTCGAGACCGACGTTTTAAACTTTATTATAAAAATTATTTTAAAATAATAAGATTAATAAAGAGTACTTTACTTTTATATATTTTATTTTAAAACGTTTTATAAAATAAAACTAAATTAATAAATTTATAATAAAAAATTAATAATTATAATCGAAGCTTTTAAAAAATAAAAACTATAATTCTTAAGAATTAAATACGAAGTTATTATTTATATAAATTATAAAAACCTTACGAACTTTATAATAAATAAGAATTTAAATAAACGATAAATTAAATAAAGCGAATTTTTATTAGAATTTAATTTCCGAATTATTTACCGAAAAGGTTTAAAAAACGATAAAATAGACGCTTTTAATAAACAACTTAATTATAAAATCACGGTCCTTAAAAAAATATAAGTAATTTTTAAATATAACGATAACAATAATTTTATATTTATTATAAAACTTTTTATAATAGTTAAAAAAGTTAATATTAGCCCGTTTAGAAAAATAACTTTTAAGTTTATTATAAAAATTTATAATACCCGAGTATACGGTTACTAAAATATTATAAAAATATAGAAACGGATTTATTAATACTACGATAAAACTATTATAAAAATAAAAATCGCTAAGGTTATTAAAAACTATAATATTTATAAAAAAAGTAAAAATAGCTTTTATAAGCTTTATAAAGAATTATAATTATTATTAATACTTTTAAAAGTATAGTATTTAATCTCTTAGGACTTTATTATTAAACTATTAAAGTTTAAAAAACTATTAATAAATATATAATACGATAGTATTTTAATTATCGTCGATCGATTTATTAAATTTATTTATTTTATATTATATAAAAAAATAAATAATATTAAGGAATTAATATATACCTTTTTTAAAATAATTATTATTAACTACGGTTTGCCTAAGGAAATAGTTTTTAATAAAAATAAGCTATTTACCGTTAAGTTTTAAAAATTTTTAATCTCGTAACTCGGTATAAATTATAAACTATCGACTTTTTTTTATTTATAAACCGATAGATAAATAAAAAAAATTAATTAGATTTTTAAAATATACCTCCGCTATTATATAAATTATAACTAAGATAATTAAATAATATTATTATTAATAACTTAGTTTATATATAATAACGTAGTTAGCGAAAGTATAAAAAAATCCCCTTTTTATTTTAATTACGGATTTTAATTAATTATATATAAAGAAATATACGAAGGATTATAGGCTATAAAGGCCGTAGTAAACGTAAATAAATTTAAAAAGATTTAAAAAAAAGCCTCTTTAAACCTTAAGTTTATATAATAGCGTATAAAAAAATATATTAATAAATTAAAAATTAATAAATTAATTTTAAAAAAAAGAGATAATATATATTTTTTTTATTATAATATTAAAACGAAGTAATTAAGCGATAAGTTAAATTATAAAAAATTTAGATTTTTTGAAATTATTAAGAAAGTTTTATTAGTTAATTTTAAATTAAAATTTTTAAATACGATACGATATTATTTAGTTTTTTATATTTTATTTTTAGAGCCGGTATTTAAGGGCTTATATATTAAAAATCGTATTATTATCGAATTTAATAAATTAAAATACGAAATCGAATAAGTTATTGACTACCGAATTAAAAAAAAACGTAAAAAATATTTTATTAAATAGAAAAATTATAAATATAAAAATAATATATAGGAACTTATTATGAACTTTTAAAACTCTTAATAACTTTTTAAAAAGTATTAAAATTAAATTTAAATTTAGAACTTTTAATTATTACGGCGTCTTAATTAATAATATTAAAAATATTATTAGTTTATGCCTCTCGGGCTATTAAAGAAATACTCTTGGTATCCTTAAAAAATTCTTTTAATACGATATAACTTTTTTTAAATACTATTCGTTTTTAAAAATAAAAGCGTTTTAATTTAAATAACGATTTATTTAATTTAGTTTAAGCTTTTTAATAAGCCTTAGCTTTTTTTTATAACTTTATAACTTTTTTTTAAAACCGTAACTTTTTTACTTATTTTTTATAATTAAAACGATCGGACTTTATTATTAAACGATTTATTATATTTATTAATTAGGATTTATAAGAAATAGTTTTTAAAAAATTTATAAATATAAATAATATTAATAAAAGTATTATATAAAATACTTAAACGATAATATATTTTATAAATATCGGAATTAAAAAGAACTAAATAATAAATATTTTAAAAACGATAATTTAAATACGGTATTATTTTTATATTTTTATTAAAAAAATAAATAATATATAATAAACGGCAACGAGACGTAATTATTTACGATTTTAATTTTTTAATTTAATTTAATATAGTATTAATATATTTTAATAAAAATATTTAATAATTCCTTAATTTAAAAATAAATAATTTATTTATAAACTTAAAGATTAGATTTTTAAAAAAAGGAGTTAATATTACGATTTAATACGTATTATTAAACTAAAGCCTTGTTTTATAAAACCTACGGCGGCTATTATATTATATATATAATAATAAAAACTTAAACGACCTCTTTTAAAATAAAAAAACTATAAATAAATTATATAATTATAATCGTATAATAAAATAAAAAACAAACGCCTATAAATAAATAAAATAAATAATTATAAAAAAATAAAATAAACGACCGTTTAATAAACGGTCGGATAATAATAAATAAAATATTATAAAAAATATATTTATAATTAAAATTTATATATAAAATAGCCTAAGCTAAGCTCGAGGATAAACTTTTATAATTTTTTTAATAATTAATTTTTATATTAAATCTAACGGTCGTTTTTAATTATTTTTATTAAAAACTTTATTAATAAGACTACGATTAATTATTAAAGCTTTATTTATTTTACGATTTATAAATAATAGCTTTTTTAAAATTATTTTTATAACGACTATTGTTTATAAGTATTGTAGCCCCGACTTTTGTTAATATAAACTTTATTACGACTAGCTAGCCGTAATATTAGACTACGACCCCTTTTTAAATAATATTAATATATTAAATTACGAATAATTAATAAGTTAATAATTACTTTATAATTTAAACGAACCTTGCGACGTTATTTAATAATATATTTAATTAAAAATCGAGTATAAAATATTACCTAATATTAATAATTTTATTATTAAAAAAAAGCCGATTTAAATAAATAGTTAAAATAATAAAAATCTATAAGCTTTTAAAAAAACTAAATTAATTTTTAAAAGATTTAAAAGATTATTTATATAACCGATATTTTTTAAATATATAATTTAATATTAAAATATTTAAAAATTATAAATTATTTCTTAAAGAGAGAAAACTTATTAATAAAAAAATAAACGATATTTATAATATTATTAACGTATTATATTTACTTATTAAAAAATAAAAGCGCCCCGATTTAATAATTAATTATAAATAATTTTTAAAAGAAAGATAAGTATTAACTTTTAAAATATTAAAAAATTAAATATATTAATTATAAAAAAATAATAAAAAGCGGTTAAAATAAATAAATTTTTATATTTTATAATACTTTTTAACGAAAAATATTTATAATTTAAATTTTAAATAAATAGATATAATATAAACGTTATTATTAATAATAGCGCTTAAAGAATTTTTATTTTATTAAAAACGGTAAATAAATATAAATTATTATAAATATAAAAAATAAATTTATATACTTTACGAACGGTGAAAAAAGAATAAATTAATTATAACGATAAATATATTAACTAAAAGACTATATATTTTATAATATATATTAATAATTAATTAAAATAATTAAAATACGATATTATAAAGATTAAAAATATATTACGGCTAGCTAGTCGTAATAAAATTTATATTAACAAAAGTCAAGGCTACAATACTTATAAATAATAATCGTTATAAAAATAATTTTAAAAAAGCTATTATTTATAAATCGTAAAATAAATAAGGTTTTAATAATTAATTATAGTTTTATTAATAAAGTTTTTAATAAAAATAGTTAAAAACAATTGTTAAATTTAATATAAAAATTAATTATTAAAAAAGTTATAAAAGTTTATTTTTAAACTTAACTTAGGCTATTTTATATATAAATCCTAATCGTAAATATATTTTTTATAATATCTTATTTATTATTATTTAACTATTTACCGAGCGGTCGTCCGTTTTATATTTTTATAATCGCCCGTTTTATTTATTTATAAACGTCCGTTTTTTATTTTATTATACGATCGTAATTATATAATTTATTTATAATTTTTTTATTTTAAAAAAAGCCGTTTAAGTTTTTATTATTATATATATAATATAATAGCTATTATAAGTTTTATAAAATAAGGCTTTAGTTTAGTAATACATATTAAATTATAATATTAACTTTTTTTTTTAAAAGTTTAGTCCTTAGGTTTATAAATAAATTATTCGTTTTTAAGTTAAGGAATCGTTAAGTATTTTTATTAAAATATATTAATATTATATTAAATTAAATTAAAAAATTAAAATCGTAAATAATTACGTTTTATTACTATTTATTATATATTATTTATTTTTTTAATAAAAATATAAAAATAATACCGTATTTAAATTATCGTTTTTGAAGTATTTATTATTTAGTTTTTTTTAATTCCGATATTTACGGAATATATTATTATTTAGGTATTTTATATAATATTTTTATTAATATTATTTATATTTATAAGTTTTTTAAAGACTATTTCTTATAAGTCCCGATTAATAAATATAATAAATCGTTTAATAATAAAATCTAATCGTTTTAATTATAAAAAATAAATAAAAGAATCGCGGTTTTAAAAAAAATTATAAAGTTATAAAAAAAAGCTAAGGCTTATTAAAAAGCTTAAGTTAAATTAAATAAGTTATTATTTAAATTAAAACGCTTTTGTTTTTAAAAACGAATAGTATTTAAAAAGAGTCATATTATATTAAAAAAACTTTTTAAAAATATTAAAAGTATTTTTTTAGTAGCTTAAAAAGCGTAAATTAATAATATTTTTAACATTATTAATTGAAACGTTATAATAACTAAAAGTTTTAAGTTTAAATTTAATTTTAATACTTTTTAAAAAGCTATTAAGAGTTTTAGAAGTTCATAATAAGTTCTTATATATTATTTTTATATTTATAATTTTTCTATTTAATAAGGTATTTTTTACGTCCTTTTTTAATTCGATAGTCGATAATTTATTTAATTTTATATTTTAATTTATTAAATTCGATAATAATATAATCTTTAGTATATAAGCTTTTAAATACCGGCTCTAAAAGTAAAATATAAAAAACTAAATAGTATTATATTATATTTAAAAGTTTTAATTTAAAATTAATTAATAAAACTTTTTTAATAATTTCGAAAAGTTTAAGTTTTTTATAGTTTAACTTATTATTTAATTATTTCGTTTTAATATTATAGCGAAAAAGATATATACTATTTCCTTTTTTTAAAATTAGTTTATTAATTTTTAATTTATTAACGTATTTTTTTATATACTATTATATAAACTCGAGGTTTAAGGAGGCTTTTTTTAAATCTTTTTAAGTTTATTTACATTTATTACGGCTTTTATAGCTTATAGTCCTTTACGTACTTTTTTATATATAGTTAGTTAGAATCCGTAATTAAAATAAAAAAAAGATTTTTTTATACTTTCGCTAACTACGCTATTATATATAAACTAGGCTATTAATAGTAATATTATTTAATTATTTTAATCGTAATTTATATAATAACGGAGGTATATTTTAAAAATTTAATTAATTTTTTTTATTTATTTATTAGTTTATAAGTAGAAAGAGGTCGATAGTTTATAATTTATATTAAACTATGAGATTAAAAATTTTTAAAACTTAATAGTAAATAACTTATTTTTATTAAAAACTATTTTTTTAGGTAAACCGTAATTAATAATAATTATTTTAAAAAAAGTATATATTAATTCTTTAATATTACTTATTTCTTTATATAATATAAAATAAAAAAATTTAATAAGTCGGTCGACGATAATTAAAATATTATTATATTATATATTCGTTAATAATTTTTTAAACTTTAATAATTTAATAATAAAGTCCTAAGAAATTAAATACTATACTTCTAAGGGTATTAATAATAGTTATAATTCTTTATAAAGCTTATAAAAACTATTTTTATTTTTTTTATAAATATTATAGTTTTTAATAACCTTAGCGATTTTTATTTTTATAGCGGTTTTATTATAATATTAATAAATCCGTTTTTATATTTTTATAATACCTTAATAACCGTATACTTAAGTATTATAAACTTTTATAATAAATTTAGGAATTATTTTTCTAAATAGGCTAATATTAACTTTTTTAATTATTATAAAAAGTTTTATAATAAGTATAAGATTACCGTTATCGTCGTATTTAAAAATCATTTATATTTCCTTAGGGACCGTAATTTTATAATTAAATTATTTATTAAAAGCGTTTATTTTACCGTTTTCTAAACTTTTTTAATAAATAATTTAAAAATTAAATTCTAATAAGAATTCGCTTTATTTAATTTATTATTTATTTAAATTTAAATTTATTATAAAATTCGTAAGGTTTTTATAATTTATATAAATAATAATTTCGTATTTAGTTCTTAAGAGCTATAATTTCTATTCTTTAAAAGCTTTAATTATAATTATTAATTTTTTATCATAAATTTATTAATTTAATTCTATTTTATAAAACGCTTTAGAATAAAATATATAAAAATAAAGTATTTTTTATTAGTTTTATTATTTTAAAATAGTTTTTATAGCGAAGTTCGAAGCGTTAGTTTTAATTTTAAACGGTTTTTTTAGGTCTAGAATTATAATTATTAATTCCGAAGTAACTAAATCTTTAATTTTATTAAAAGCATTTTTATATTTTTTATTTTAAATAAAGGTTATATTTTTCTTTATTAGGTTATTAAAAAGTTTAATAATATTAGCGTAGTTTTTAAAAAATCGTTAATAAAAGTTAATAAATTTTAAAAATAACTATACGTTTTTAACGCTAATAAGTATAAGCTAGTTTTTAATTATTATTATTTTAAATACTTATATATAGATTTATTTTAATATAATCGTATAACTAAAGAAATCTATTTTTTATATATAAAATTCGTATTTATTAAGTTTAATAAAAAGTTTTACGTTTTAAAATTTTTAAAATATTATATAAACGTATTTTTTATATATCTCGAAATTAAAAAAAAAAATAAAGATATTATTAAAATAAACGACTATAAAAATATTAATATATTCCCTAAGTACGTAATTAATTATTATTTAAAATATAATAAGTATATTAATAAATTCGAAAAGTATAACTAAGTACTCATAAAGTCTTTTATAAGTTCGGAATATGATCTTTTATTCGTTTTTTTTCTTAATTTTAATTTAATTAAATACTTTTTTAAAGTCTATTATAGTAAATTATTAAGCTCTATATAATATTTCTTTAAGTTTTATAATAAAAGGTAATAAATAGTAATTTTTTTTAATAATTTTATTAAGTTTTTTATAATCGATTATAAATTTAAGCTTTTTTTTATTTTTTTTAAGTATAAAGAAAATTAATGCTTTTATTAAAGAGGATAATAGTCTAATATAACTTTTTTTAAATTTATTATTAATATACTCGTTAAGTTCGTCGTATTTAAATTAATTTATAAAGTATAATAAATAAAACTTAAATTATATTCCTTTTTTTAATTCGATTTTTATATCTTAATCATTATATTTTAATAATCTTATTTTTTTTTAAAGCAAATAGTTTTATATAAATCCAGTACTTTTTAAATATAATTTAAAATAAGTCCGATCTTTAATCGTTTATACCGGGTACGAATATCTTAATAGGTTTTATTATTTTAATAAAAGTGATATATTTAATTTATTTTCGTTTATTAAGTATTATATAAGACTTATTTAAACCTTTTTTATTAAATCGTTTAGTAATTAAATTTATTTAATAAAGTTAACCAGTTCTTTAATTTATCTATAAATTATATTTTTATAACTACGAAATTTTTAAAATAACGTCGGTATTTCCGATTTTTATAATATCGTATTTTAATTATTTTAGTTAATTATTAATATATGTCGTAAAGTATATAGTCTTTTAATTAATATATCCGTTATTATAATTAATTTATTTTTTTTTTACTATTCGTAAAGTATATAAATTCGCTTTCTATACTTATAATAATTTATATTTATTTATTATTTTTAATAAAATAAAGATTTTTTAAACGCTATTGTTAATAATAACGTTTATATTATATCCGTTTATTTAAAATTTAAATTATAAATATTCTTTATTAGGGAATATTATAAAATATAAGAATTTATTTATTTTAGCCGCTTTTTATTATTTTTTTATAATTAACGTATTTAGTTTTTTAATATTTTAAGGGCTAGTGCCCGTCTTTTTTTTACGAGCCGTTCGTAATTAGTTATTAAATCGAGACGCTTTTATTTTTTAATAAGTAAATATAATACGTTAATAATATTATAAATATTATTTATTTTTTTGTTAATAAGTTTTCTTTTTTTAAAAAATAATTTATAGTTTTTAAGTATTTTAATATTAAATTATATATTTAGAATATATCGGTTATATAAATAGTTTTTTAAGTCCTTAGTAAGCTAATCTAATTCTTTTTAAAAACTTATAGATTTTTATTATTTTAATTATTTATTTAAATCGGCTTCTTTTTTAATAATAAAATCGTTAATATTAAGTAATATTTTATAATTAATTTTTAATTAAGTACGTTATTAAGCGACGTCGTAAAGTTCGTTTAAATTATAAAGCAATTATTAGCTTATTAACTATTTATAATCTAATATATTAATATTATTTAAAAAGGGGTCGTAATTTAGTCCTTTAGTATTAAATTTTATAAATATATCGTTAGTAGTTTCTTTATTTAAGTTATTTAATTTAATATTTTTTTTAAATATAAAAAAGTTTTATTTTAAACGGAGTATATTATTTTTTATTATTATTTTGAGTTATTTATATATTTATTATTTTAAAATAATAAGGATTATTTTTATAATTAGATTTTAAAAAATATAAATATTTATTGTATAATAAGCCTCGTTTAGTTTTTTAATACGTTAATAATAACGTTTTTTTAATATTTAAAGTCCGTATATTAAATATATAATATCTATTTTTTTATTAATTTTATATTTTAATTAAAAAAGGTTTTTTTTTATTTTAGCTTTTAGTCGTTTTTAAAATTATTATTAAAGTAAAACGAGTATTATTTTTATGTTTAGTTGCTTTTTTTTTAATAATCGGCTAGCTTTATAATAGTTAATTAATATATAAATATAGTTTTCGTTATAATTTTTTATTATTAAAAGGCGATATTTATAATATTAGATTATTTTATTAAGTATTCGTTATATTATATAAATAAATTTATTTAAAATTCGTATTTTACGGGTTAAAATCTCGTTTTTTAACTAAAATAGGTCGTTTTTATTTTTAATTACTATCCTTTTTTTTAATTTATTTTTTATTATTATAAAAGTTTACGCTTAGTTAGGAAAGCTAATAGGTTATATCTTATGTATTTCGTATATTATTAATAATATTTAGATATACTCTTTATTATAGTTTTCGATAGTCTTAAGGCGTTAAATTACTTTTTATTTATTTATTATAATAAAGGTCCTATTAAAAGGTTTCTTAAAATACTATCTTAATTATTTTTTATTATCTCGGTAAGTAAAATAATTATCGTCGTAATATACGGTCTAAAAAAATAATTTATAAAATACTTTTTTAAAAGTAATATTAATTTATTTTTTAAAAATAGGTTATTATCAAATTCGTTTAAACGATTTATAATCTTTAATTATATATCTTAATTTATCGTAATTATAATATTTAATTTTTTTTTTTAATAGGATTAATCTCGTTTCGCTATACTAAGGTCTATAAGTCCGCTATATTATTTATAAATAATAGTTTATCAAAGGTTGTTATTTTTATTATAGCGGTATTTTTAATTAAAATTACGTTAACGTTATTATTAATATTTTTTTTTTAATTTTTTTTTTTTTTATTTTTTTTTTTTTTTTTTTTTTTTTTAATTTTTTTTTTATTTTTTTTTTTTTTAATTAATTTTTTTTTTTTTTTTTTTTTTTTTTTTTTTTTTTTATAAAAGCGGTTATCTATTTTAATTACGAATTTAATATATTAAAAAAAATCGTTTAGTTCGTCGATTTTAATAAATTCGTTTTTAACCTTATCTTTTAATCCTTAATAAAATATAAAAATTTTAATATCGTTAGTAAGATTAAGTTAAATATTAAGGCGTTTAAACTTAATTAAATAATTTTTTATTAATTTAGTTTATTGGAATTATAATATATTACGCTCGGCTTATCGTTTTTTATTTAGATTTTAAAAAAGTAATTTAAAAGCTTTTTTAAACCTGTCGAAATTATAATAAATATCTTATACTTTAATAAAATATTTATTAAAAGTTTCCTTTTTAAAGTATTTTTTTTAAAAGGGTTTAAATTATTTAAAAGCTTATTTTTTAAAGAAGTTAACGGCGTATATAATTTTCTTAATTTCGTTATTAAAGTCTTTTTAATAAAAGTTTTAAAAGTTTTTAACTTAAATTAAAATCTTTTTAAAATTCTAAAAGTCCTATTAAAAATAATAAATACGTTAAATTTAAGCTTTTATTATCTTCTATTAAAAAGGGTAATAATAATATTAATAGTATTTTAAAACGTATTTATTTAATTAATAAAATTTAAAACCCTTTAGTGTTCGTTCTTAAGTTTTTTAAACGTAGCATTAAATATTCCTTATATTTCGATAATATCGCGGTCGTTCTTAACTTAAGCTTTTATTAATCGTATAATAATAATATTAAAAAGGTTTATTAATTCTTTATTATATTAAATACCTTAATTAACGACGCGGCGTATTTAAACATATATTATCTTATTAAAAACCACGTCTTTATTAAAATTATATTTAATATTAAATATCTTTACGTCTTTTTTAACTTAGGCTAGCTCAGCGTTTAAAACCTAAGGCTTTTTATTTTTTTTAAAAAAAGATTTAATAAATATTATTTATACTATTTAATAAGTTTTTATAAAATCGACTTATTAAATAAAAGTAATTAAAATATTACGGCTAATTAATCATAATAAGGTTTATATTAATAAAAATTAAGGCTATAATATTTATAAATAATAGTCGTTATAAAAATAGCTTTTAATAAAACTATTATTTATAAATCGTAAAGTAAATAAGGCTTTAATAATTAATTATAATCTTATTAAATAAATTTTTAATAAAAATAACTAAAAATAATCGTAAGATTTAATACGAAGTTAATTATTAAAAAACCTATAAAAGTTATAGACATAAGCCTAACTTAAATTTATATTATATATAAATCCTATATATTATTAAACAGTTTTTTTATATTTAAGACCGATATTATAAAATCGGTCTTTTAAAAATAAACCGATTTTTATCTTATCGGTCTATATTTAAAAACCGCTTATTATCCGTTGGTCTTTTTTATTATTACGTAACTTCTTTATAATTTTTTTAATCCGTTAAAGTAATATATATATTTTTATTATTCGATTATATATATAGCGAGGTAGCCGTTATAGAGTAGCGGGGTAGGTTCTTAGTCTATTATATATATTAGGTTGTAACAATCCGATAATAAGCCTTTTTTAAATTTAATTTAAAAAAGTATTATAACTTAGTAATCCGGTTTAAGATTTTTAAAATAAAAAATAAAAAATAGCGGTTTTTTATTATAACCCTATTTAATCCTTAATAATTTATATATAAACGAAAACTTTTATTTTTTTTAAAAATAAAAATAATTAAAACGCTAGTAAAATTTTTAAAAAATTAGATTTTTTTTTAAATTCGGTATTAATATATTTTTAAAATATTTAAAATTTATAAAAAAAAAAAAAGTAAATAAGACTTTAAAAGGGTTTTTTTTTATAATCTTAATATAATAATTGATAAACTTTAATAAAATAAGTATAATAATTTTAATTATATCGAAAATATTAAAAGCGGAAAATAATTCCGGAAGTAAAAGCAAAGGGTTTAAACTTTTTACTTTTTTTTTATTTAATAATAAAAATAGTTACGGTAATATAATAATAATATAAATATAACTAGCTTATTAAGCCTTTTTAATAAAACGGAAGGATTTAAAAAACTTTTAGTATTTTTATTTTATTTTAAACTATTACTATTACTTAGTTTTATTAAAATAAATATTTTAATTTATAATAATAATTATAAAAAAGAGGATAAGATTTTTATTTAAATAAAGGTTTTAATTTATAGCGACGTAAGCCTAAGCGAAAAACTTAATAATCCTTTTTAAATTTATAATAATTAAAAAGATAGTATATATTTTATATATAAAAATATAAAACTATTTAATAACTTTTAATAAAAAGGGGGTTAATTTAACTTAATTAAATTTAAATTCCTTTATAAAAAAGTACGAAATTAAATTATACTTAATACCGGTATTTTAATTATAAAACGTTTATAAAATACTTTTAAAACTTTTAACTTATATAAAAATATAAAAACGAATATAAATCCTTAGTAAAAGAAATAAGGGAGTATAAAGACTTATTTTTTTCCTAAGGCTTTTTTTAAAAAATAATTCCTTATATTAACCCCTTAAATAATAAAAAAACCTTTATCTTTTCCCTATTTATTTTTCCCTTTATTTAGATAAAAATTAGCTAAATATTTAGTATTATTATAAATATAATATCGTAATAGTTTCTTATCTCTCCTTATTTAAAATTCAGAAACGTTATTAATAAAAATTAAAGCTTACGTTATAAAACTAAAATTAAGTTTATTTTTATTACGATTTTAACGTTTTTTATTTAGTTCTCGATTATCGTCGTTTTTATTTAATTTCTTTTTTTTTCTTAACTTATAGCTTATTATATTTAATCAACTATAATTATATTACGGCCAACTAATCGTAATAAGGTTTATATTAACAAAAGTCGGGGCTACGATACTCATAAATAATAGTCGTTATAAAAATAACTTTAAAAAAGCTATTATTTATAAATCGTAAAATAAGTAAAGCTTCGGTAATTAATCGTAATCTTATTAATAAAATTCTTAATAAAAATAATTAAAAGCGACCGTTAGATTTAATATAAGAATTAATTATTAAAAAAACTATAAAAATTTATCCTTAAACCTAGCTTAAGCTATTTTATATATAAATCTTAATTGTAAATATATTTTTTATAATATTTTATTTATTTATTATCTAACGGTTTATTAAACGGTTGTCCGTCCTATATTTTTATAATCGCCCGTCTTATTTATTTATAAACGTCTATTTTTTATTTTATTATACGATTATAATTATATAACTTATCTATAGTTCTTCCGTCCCAAGGGAGGCCGTTTAAGTTCTTATTACTATATATATAGTATAATAGCCGCCGTAAGTCCTATAGGGCAGGGCCCTGGTTTAGCAATGCGTATTAGGTCGTAATAAATTACTATTTCGGTTTTAATTTTAAAGAAAATAAAATTAAATTTATAAATATTTTATTAAAATTTATTTAATAGTTTAATATAAAAAAAAGAACGTACGTTCTTTTTTAAAAAGAATAATAAACTTTTTTTTAAAAAAATAAAAGTAAATATCAAAATTAATAGGATTTTAAAATTCTTTTTAATAAGCTTAGATAATATTTTATATAATTTTAAGTTTATAATATATAACGTTTTATAATAAAAATCGAATTTATTTTAAAAAATAATCGAAATTTAAAGCTTCGTCGGCTTAATTATTTAGTAATTCTTTAGTATATTAAGACTATTTTGTTTAGTAATTAGCGTTTATATAATTAAAAGCGAAAACGATGTTTATAATATCAAAGTAAAATTTATAAAGCGTATTTAAAAAAGCTCGATTAATATTTAAAACCTAATCGTTTCGATAATAAAAAATAGCTTTCTTTATAAACTTTTTAATATTTTTAATTTTAATTTCTTTATAATTAAAAAAAGAATTATTATTAAAACGATTCTATTAATTTAAAGCTTTAATAATTTTTTTTATTAAAGCGTTTTATTATAAAAAAGTCAAATAAGATTATTATAAAACTTTTTTAAATTAAGCGATACGCTTTTTAAATACGGATTTAGTATTGTTATATTAAGTATTCGACCCCGTTTTTATTAGGTTTTTTATAAATATTTTACCTAGCTTAATAATAACGTTATTAAAAAAACCGCCTCCCCCGATCGTTTTATTATCTATATAAAATACTATTTTTATAAATAATTATAAATAAAAAATTTAAAATTATAATAAGTAAATTAATTAAATATAAGAATAGTGTTCTTAAAAAATAAGTTTAATATTAAATAAAAACTAAATTTTAGCCTTTTATTATTAAGTAGCGAGAAGCTAATTAAAAAGAGCCCCCTTTAATTAAAACGGGGCCCGAATAGTCTATAGCGTTTTACACTACACTGACCCTATAATATAAAACCTCAAAATAAAAAAGTAAATACCTACTTAAGCTCTTACCATTTTAATATTATTATTTTTAATATTTATATTTATATATTTACTTTAACCGCACCTATATCTATTTACTTATTTAACTATTTATTACTTATAATCTTCTCCTATTTATAAAAACTTAAAATACTAAACCGAGATTTTTTTTTTAATTATTTATTACGATATTTAATTAACTATAAATATTATATTAATTTAATACGATTCCTACCGTAAAACGTATATATTTTATACGTTTTTTATTTATAATAATCGTAATATTATAATTATAATTATAATACTTTATATCGCTTTATCGTATTATAACTATATACCGACTTTTTTTTTATATAATACTTATTATTTATAATTAAGTTAATAAAATAATTATTTATAAAAATACTACCGACGATACGTCGGTCCTTATTAATATTAATATAAAAGCGCTAATTATAAAAATCGTTAATATTTTATCTTTTTAATATATTACTTACGCCGTATTACTTATTTATAAAAATACGGCCAGTATTAAATCGTTTTATAAAGAGCGTTAAGCTTTTTATACCGAGCTTAACTTTAAATTAAATACGCCCGTCTTTTTCTTTTTTATAAATATTTTATAAAATCTTTTAATAAATATTTTAAAGTATAATTAAGCTAAAAACGACGAGCTTATACCCTTTTTTAATTTTTATATTAATACCCTTAAGCCTTATATTAACGACCTTAATATCGTTTACGTAACCCCCGGCCTTATAACTTTTTAATATAATAATAATAATAATAAAATATTATATACCGTGTTTAAAAATAATTAAAGCCGCCCGGTTTTTAAATACTTTATTTATAATAATAAATATTTTATTATATTTTAATTAACTGTTTCTAACCTTTTTAATATTTATAAGCCTATATATAATAATAACGTAATATAATTAAGTTATAATTAAAAAAGTAATTATATAATTAAAAAGATTATAAAATAATTAAAAGAATATAAAAGTAATAAACTTTTTAATAAAAAAGCGTTTATTGTTATTAACGATTATAATACGGATAAAAAAGCTTAATATAAAAAAACGGAATATAATAATATTTTTAATTACGTTATTAAAAAGACCGCGATTATTTATAAAAAAAAAATACGCGTTTTAAATAGATTACCCCGACGTTTAACGCCCCCGATACTTTTTATATTTTTTATATTTTTTAAACGTCCGACGGTATAAAGAAAACGTATTAAAATACCGATAAGCTCCGTATTAATATTTTTAAGCGTTTTAATTTCAAATTTAAAAATATAAATAAACCTTATTTAAAATAAGAAATTTATAATTAAATTAAAAAATATTTTATTAACGCCGTTTTTAAATATAAAAAAAATAACCGTAAAGTTTAGTTTTTAAATAACGTATTTTAAAAAGTTTTTAAAATTTACGGCCGGGTTTATAAAAGTTTTATAAAAAATAAAACGTAAATTAGCGAGCTTTTTACTTATGCCGCGATCTTTAGTAATATTTATATAAATAATAAGGGATATATTAATAGTAATATCGTCGGCGCTATTTTTAAAATCGATCGTTTTAACTTATTTACTTTTTATAATATTAAAATCCGCAGTATAGCGTAAATTAATTAAATAAAACTAAATAAAGTCACCCGCCGCTTAAAAGAATATAAAAAATATATCAATATTTTTATTAATAAAATAGCGGTTTTAAAAGCCCGTTTTAAGAAGCGTAAAAAATAACCCGTTATTAATAATAATATAATAAATACGGCTATAAAAAACGCTATTACCGCCGCTTATTATATAAAAGTTATAAAAAAAATAGTTAAGTCTACCGCCGCCGTATAAGTTAATATATAAGTATTACGGCCAGCTAGTCGTAATAAAGTTTATATTAATAAAAATCGGGGCTGCGATATTCGTAAATAATAATCGTCATAAGAATAGTTTTAATAAAGCTATTATTTATAAATTATAAAATAAGTAAAGCTTCGGTAATTAATTATAATTTTATTAAATAAGTTTTTAATAAAAATAACTAAAAGCAATCGTTAAATTTAATATAAAAATTAATTATTAAAAAAGTTATAAAAATCTATCTTTAAACTTAGCTTAGGCTATTTTATATATAAATCTTAATCGTAAATATATCTTTTATAATAACTTATTTATTATTATTTAATTATTTATTAAGCGGTCGTCCGTTTTATATTTTTATAATCGCCCGTTTTATTTATTTATAAACGTCCGTTATTTATTTTATTATATAATCGTAATTATATAACTTATTTATAGTTTTTCCGTTTTAAAAAAGGGTATTTAAATTTTTATTATTATATATATAATATAATAGCCGCTGTAAGTCCTATAAAGTAAAGCCTTAGTCTAATAATACGTATTAAATCGTAATATCAGCTCCTCCTTTTAAAAGTCTAGTCCCTAGGCCTATAAATAAGTCATTCGTTCTTAAATTAAAAAATCGTTAAATATTTTTATCAAAATATATTAATATTATATTAAATTAAATTAAAAAATCGAAATCGTAAATAGCTACGTCTCGTCGCCGTTTATTACGTATTATTTATTTCTTTAATAAAAATATAAAAATAATACCGTATTTAAATTATCGTTTTTAAAATATTTATTATTTAATTCTTTTTAATTCCGATATTTATAAAATATACTATCGTTTAAGTATTTTATACGATACTTTTATTAATACTATTTATATTTATAAGTTTCTTAAAGACTATTTTTTATAAATCCCGATTAATAAGTATAATAAATCGTTTAATAATAAAATCTAATTATTTTAATTATAAAAAATAAATAAAAAAGTCGCGGTTTTAAAAAAAAATTATAAAATTATAAAGAAAAGCTAAGGCTTATTAAAAAGCTTAAATTAAATTAAATAAATTGTTATTTAAATTAAAATACTTTCGTTTTTAAAAACGAATAATATTTAAAAAAAGTCGTATCGTATTAAAAGAATTTCTTAAGGATACTAAAAATATTTTTTTAATAACCCGGGAGGCGTAAATTAATAATATTTTTAATATTATTAATTAAGACGCCGTAATAATTAAAAGTTCTAAATTTAAATTTAATTTTAATACTTTTTAAAAAGCTATTAAAAATTCTAAAAGTTCATAATAAGTTCTTATATATTATCCTTATATCTATAATCTTTCTATTTAATAAAATATTCTTTACGTCCTTTTTTAATTTAATAATTAATAACTTATTTAACCTCGTATTTTAGTTCGTTAAATTCGACGATAATATAATCCTTAATATATAAGCTTTTAAATATTAATTTTAAAAATAAAATATAAAAAACCGGGTAGTATCGCATCGTATTTAAGAGTTTTAATTTAAAATTAATTAATAAAACTTTCTCAATAATTTTAAAAAGTTTAAGTTTTTTATAATTTAACTTATCGCTTAATCGCTTCGTTTTAATATTATATTAAAAGAGATATATGCTATCTCCCTTTTTTAAAATTAATTTATTAATCTTTAATCTATCGGCGTATTTTTTTATACGTTATTATATAAACTTAAGGTCTAAGGAGGCTTCCTTTTAAATTTTCTTAAGTTTATTTATGTTTATTACGGCTTTTATAACTTATAATCCTTCGTATACTTTTCTATATATAATTAATTAAAATCTATAGTTAAAGTAAAAAAGGGATTTTTTTATACTTTCACTAACTACGTTATTATATACGAACTAGGCTATTAATAATAATATTATTTAATTATCTTAATTATAATTTATATAACAGCAGAGGTATATCTCGAGAATTTAATTAATTCTTTTTATTTATCTATTAGTTTATAAATAAAAAGAGGTCGATAGTTTATAATCTATACCAAGCTACGAAATTAAAGATTTTTAAAACTTAATAGTAAACAGCTTATCTTTATTAAAAATTATTTCCTTAAGTAAACCGTAGTTAATAATAACTATTTTAAAAAAGGTATATACCAATTCTTTAATATTACTTACTTCTTTATATAATATAAAATAAACGAATTTAGTAAGTTAGTTAACGATAACTAAAATACTATCGTACTATATATTTATAAATAGTTTTTTAAACTTTAATAGTTTAATAATAAAGTCCTAAGAGATTAAATATTATATTTTTAATAATATTAATAATAGTTATAGCTCTTTATAAAATTTATAAAAGCTATTCTTATTTTTTTTATAAATATTATAGTTTTTAATAGTTTTAACGACTTCTATTTTTATAACGGATTTATTATAATATTAACGAATCCGTTTCTATATCTTTATAATACTTTAATAACTATATACTTAAGTATTATAAACCTTTATAATAAGCTTAAAAGTTATTTTTCTAAACGGGCTAATATTAACTTTTTTAGCTATTATAAAGAGTTTTATAATAAATATAAAATTACCGTTATCGTTATATTTAAAAATTACCTATATTTCCTTAAGGACCGTAATTTTATAATTAAGTCGTTTATTAAAAGCGTTTACTTTACTATTTTCTAAACCTTTTTAATAAATAATTCGGAAATTAAACTTAAATAGAAATTCGCTCTATTTAATTTATCGTTTATTTAGATTTTTATTTATTATAAAATTCGTAAAGTTTTTATAATCTATATAAATAATAACTTTATATTTAGTTTTTAAAAGCTATAGTTTTTATTTTTTAAAAGCTTCGATTATAATTATTAATTTTTTATTATAAATTTATTAATTTAGTTCTATTTTATAAAACGCTTTAGAATAGAATATATAAAAATAAAATACTCTTTATTAATCTTATTATCTTAAAATAGCTTTTATAATAAAGTCCGAAGCGTTAGTCTTGATTTTAAATAGTTTTTTTAGGTCCGAAATTATAATTATTAATTCTAAAATAACTAAATCTTTAACTTTATTAAAAGTATTTTCATATTTTTTATCCTAAATAAAGGTTATATTTTTCCTTATTAAGTTATTAAAAAGTTTAATAATATTAATAAAGTCTTTAAGGAATCGTTAATAAAAATTAACGAATTTTAAAAATAACTATACGTTTTTAATATTAATAAATATAAGCTAATTTTTAATTACTATTATTTTAAATACCTATATATAAATTTATCTTAATATAATTATATAATTAAAAAAATCTATTTTTTATATATAAAATTCGTATTTATTAAGCTTAGCGAAGAGCTTTACGTTTTAAAATTTTTAAAATACTATATAAATATGTTTTTTATATATCTCGAAATTAAGGGAAAAGATAAAAATATTATTAAAATAAATAATTATAAAAATATCGACGTACTCCTTAAGTACATAATTAACTATTATTTAAAATATAATAGGTATATTAATAAGTCCGAAAGGTATAACTAAGTACTTATAAAGTCCTTTACGTATTTAAAATACCGTTTTCTATTCGTCTCCTTTTTTAATTTTAATTTAATTAAATACTCTTTTAAAGTTTATTATAATAAACTATTAAACTTTATATAATATTTCCTTAAGTTTTATAATAAAAAGTAATAAGTAATAATTCTTTTTAGTGATTTTGTTAAGTCTTTTATAATCGATTATAAGTCTAAGCTTTTTTTTACCTTTTTTAAATATAAAAAAGATTAATATTTTTATTAAAAAAGATAATAATTTAATATAACCCTTTTTAAATCTATCGTTAATATATTTATTAAATTCGTTATATTTAAATTAATTTATAAAATATAATAAATAGAACTTAAGTTATATTCCTTTTTTTAATTTAATTTTTAAATTTTAATTATTATATTTTAATAATTTTATTTTTTTTTTTAAAGTGAATAGTTTTATATAAATCCGGTACTTTTTAAATATAATTTAAAATAAGTCCGATCCTTAATCGTCCGTACTGAGTACAAATATTTTAATAAATTCTATTATTTTAATAAAAGCGATATATTTAATTTATTTTTATTTATTAAGTATTATATAAGATTTATTTAAACCTTTTTCTTTAAATCGTTTAATAACTAAATCTATCTAATAAAATTAGCCGGTTCTTTAATTTATTTATAAATTATACTTTTATAATTATAAAATTCTTAAGATAACGTCGGTATTTCTAATCTTTATAATATCGTACTTTAATTATTTAAATTAATTATTAATAAGTATTGTAAAGTATATAGTCTCCCGGTTAATATATCCGTTATTATAATTAACTTATTCTCTTTTTACTGTTCGTAAAATATATAGGTTTATTTTCTATATTTATAATAATTTATATTTATTTACTATTCTTAATAAAATAAAAATTCTTTAAGCGCCGCTATTAATAATAGCGCTTATATCGTGTCCATTTATTTAAAATTTAAATTATAAATATTCCTTATTAAAGAATATTATAAAATATAAAAACTTATTTATTTTAATCGCCTTTTATCGTTTTTTTACGATTAATATACTTAGTTTTTTAATATTTTAAAGGCTAATACCCATCCTTCTTTTATAAGCCGTTCGTAATTAATTATTAAATCGGGACGTTTTTATTTTTTAATAAATAAATATAATACGTTAATAATATCGTAAATATCGTTTATTTCTTTATTAATAAGTTCTCTCCCCTTAAAAAACAATTCATAATTTTTAAATATTTTAATATTAGATTATATATTTAAAATATATCGGTTATATAAGTAATCTTTTAAGTCCTTAATAAGCTAATCTAGTTCTTTTTAAAAGCTTATAAATTCTTATTATTTTAATTACCTATTTAAATCGGCTTCTTTTTTAATAGTAAAATCGTTAATATTAAGTAGTATCTTATAATCGATTTTTAACTAAGTACGTTATTAAATAATATCGTAAGGTTCGTCCGAGTTATAAAGCGATTATTAGCTTATTAACTATTTATAATCCGATATATTAATATTATTTAAGAAAAGGTCGTAATTTAGTCCTTTAATATTAAATTCCGTAAATATATCGTTAGTAATTTTTTTATTTAAGTTATTTAGTTTAATATTTTCTTTAAACGTAGGAAAGTTTTATTCTAAGTAGAATATATTATTTTTTATTATTATTTTAAATTATTTATATAATCGCTATTATAAGATAATAAAGATTATTTTTATAATTAGATATTAAAAAATATAAACGTTTACCGTATAATAAGCCTCGCTTAATTCCTTAATATATTAATAATAACGTTCTTTTAATATTTAAAATCCGTATATTAAATATATAATATCTATTTTTTTATTAATTTCGTATTTTAATTAAAAAAAGTCTTTTTTTATTTTAGCTTTTAATCGCCTTTAAAATCGTTACTAAAATAAAGCGAATATTACTTTTATATTTAGTCGTTTTTTCCTTAGTAATCGGCCGGCTTTATAATAACTAACTAAAATACGAATATAATCTTTATTATAATCCTTTATTATTAAAAAATACTATTTATAATATTAAATTATTTTATTAAATATTCGTTGTATTATATAAATAAATTTACTTAGAATCCGTACTTTATAAGCTAAGATCTCGTTTTTTAATTAAAATAAGTCGTCCTTATTTTTAATTACTATTTCTTTTTTTAATTTACCTTTTACTATCGCAAAAATTTACGCTCGTTTAAAAAAGTTAATAAGTTATATTTTAACTACTTCATATATTATTAATAATATTTACATATACTTTTTATTATAGTTTTCGATAGTCTTAAAGCGTTAAACTATTTTTTATTTATTTATTATAATAAGGGTTTTATTAAAAAGTTTCTTAAGGTATTATCTTAATTATTCTTTATTATTTTAGTAAATAAAGTAATTATTGTTATAATATATAATCTAAGAGAGTAATTTATAAAGTATTTTTTTAAAAGTAATATTAATCTATTTTTTAAAAATAAGTCATTATTAAATTCGTTTAAGCTATTTATAATCTTTAGCTATATATTTTAGCTTATCGTAATTATAATATTTAAAATTTTTTTTTAATAAGATTAGTCTCGTTTCGTTATATTAAGGTTTATAAATTCGTTATATTATTTATAAATAGTAGTTTATTAAAGGTTATTATTTTTATTATAGCGGTATTTTTAATTAAAATTATATTAAAATTATTATTAATATTTACGTCCTAAGTTAAGTTCTTATCGTTATTCTTTTTTTTCTTTTTTTTTTTTTATAAAAATAATTATCGATTTTAATTATAAGTTTAATATATTAAAAAAAATCGTTTAGTTCGTTAATTTTAATAAGTTCGTTCTTAACCTTATCCTTTAGTCTTTAATAAAATATAAAAATCTTAATATCGTTAATAAAATTAAATTAAATATTAAAATATCTAAACTTAATTAAATAATCTTTTATTAATTTAATTTATTAAAATTATAATATATCGCGCTCGGCTTATCGTTTCTTATTTAGATTTTAAAAAAGCAATTTAAAAACTTTTTTAAACTTATCGAAATTATAATAAATATTTTATATTTTAATAAAGTATTTATTAAAAATCTCTTTTTTAAAATATTTTTTTTAAAAAAGTTTAAATTATTTAAAAACTTATTTTTTAAAAAAACTAACGGTATATATAATTTTTTTAATTTTATTATTAAAATCTTTTTAATAAAAATTTTAAAAATTCTTAATTTAAATTAAAAATCCTTTTAAAATTCTAAAGGTCTTATCGAAAATAATAAATATATTAAATTTAAGCTTTTATTGTTTTTTATTAAGAAGGGTAATAATAATATTAATAATATTTTAAAACGTATTTATTTAATTAGTAAAGTTTAAGGCCTTTTAACGTTCGTTCTTAAATCTTTTAAACGTAACGTTAAATATTTTTTATATCTTAATAATATCGCGGTCGTTTTTAACTTAAGCTTTCGTTAATTAAGTAATAATAATATTAAAGAGGTCCGTTAGTTTTTTATTATATTAAATACCTTAATTAATAACGTAACGTATTTAAATATATATTATTTTATTAAAAACCGTGTCCTTATTAAAGTTATACTTAACATCGGGTATCTTTATATCTTTTTTAACTTAGGCTAGCTCGGTATCTAAAATTTAAAACTTTTTACTTTTATTAAAAAAGGATTTAATAAATATCGTTTATACTATTTAATAAGTTTTATAAAATCGGCTTATTAAATAAAAACAATTAAAATATTACGGCTAATTAATCGTAATAAGGTTTATATTAATAAAAGTCGGGGCTATAATACTTATAAATAGTAATTATTATAAAAATAACTTTAATAAAACTATTATTTATAAATTATAAAATAGGTAAGGCTTCGGTAATTAATTATAATCTTATTAAATAAATTTTTAATAAAAATAATTAAAAACGATTATTAAATTTAATATAAAAATTAATTATTAAAAAAGCTATAAAAATCTATCCTTAAGCCTAGCTTAGGCTATCTTATATATAAATTTTAATTATAAATATATTTTTTATAATAATTTATTTATTATTATTTAACTATTTACTAAGCGGTTGTTTATTTTATATTTTTATAATTATTTATTTTATTTATTTATAAATATCCGTTTTTTATTTTATTATATAATCGTAGTTATATAACTTATTTATAGTTTTTCCGTCCTAAGGGAGGCCGTTTAAGCTTTTATTATTATATATATAATATAGTAGCTGCCGTAGGTCTTGTAGGGTAGGGCCTTGGTTTGGCAATACGTGTTAGGTCGTAACAATAAGCCGAGGTAAATAATATTTTAAAATTCTTTTAAATTAACTTCGCTAATAAAATCAATTAAATAAAAAAAGTATATAATAAAATAAAAAAAAATTAATATTAAAAATAAAAAGATATAAAACCTTTATTAAAAATTAATATCTTTACTATGGCTAAACCCGGTCTTATAACTCCCGTAAGGTAAATACTACTATTATACCCAGCTCTTATATAACTAATTCCCCCGTTACGTAAGCGCCTCTTTTTAAAAAAGTTAATAAAAAACCTACTAAAAAAAGCTATTAATCTAAACGCTATTTTCAACCTTCGTTATAATAAAAATTAAATATCCGAACGTAAAATTACGATATATAAAAAATAAAAAATATTAAAAATTAAGTTTATTTATTTTAATTAGGACGATTATTTTTATAAAGAGGGTATATATAATATTTCTTTATAGTTATTTAGTAATTTAGTTATGTATTAAAACGACCTTATATATATAAACGGGCTTGCTATATCTCTTTATTTAAAAAAGATAATAATAAAAATATATTTATTATAATATTTATCTTATTATTCGCTTTACTTTTTTATATTGCTTTTCCGTATTACTTTTTAATCGTATTACTTTTTATAATTAATACGCCTAGCTCGTATACTTACCCGGCTAGCCTATAGTCTTACCCTCTTTATCGGAGGTGCCCTTTGCTAGAGAAACTATATTAAATAGCTTTTTATTAAAATCAATAACCCGGCTTTAGTTTTAATTATCTAAAAGATTCTTTAATATATTAATAATATTAATATAGGTCCTTTCCTAAACTAAATTCTAATTAATACTATTTTTAATATTTTTTTTTATTAAGTTTTAAAAGGTAATAGCTTTATTTTTATTAATGGTTTTTAATAATTTAAGCGATTAATCCGTCGTAGTCGATATTTTTTTTTTAATATTTAGGTTTTTTATTAATTTAATAATTAAAGAGTTACCGATTCCTAAAAGAATTATAAAAGTTTTACTTTTTTATTTATTTAGTTTTTTTTTTAACTCTTTTTTTGTAGTCCTTAATAGCTTTAGATACGTTTATTATATCTTTTTTATTAGTCTAGGAGTTATATTTCGAAGGCTAGCTTATTTATTTAACTAAATAAAAACGACCGTTTTTAATATTTTTATAACTAATTATTTTATTTAATTTTTATTTTATTTTTTTATTTTTTAAGTTAAATATAAATAAAAGTTCGTTATTATTATAAGTTCGTTATTTTTTTAAAAATTAATAAGAAAAATATTATAAAGTTTAAAATATTTTTTAAATAAAGTAAGGCGGTACGTTTATTTCTTTATTTTTTTTAATATATAAAAAAGTTTTATAAATTTAAAAAATAACTTTTATTATTTAGTTTTAAACTTAAAGTTTTAAATAAATAAAAAAACGAATTAACTTTTATAAAACTCTTAGGGTTAGTAACGGTTATTATAACTTTTTTATTATTTTTTTATAATTTTTTATTAAAACTTTTTTATTTTAATTTTTAATTAGTTTAACTTCTTAAAACGGTCTTAAATATTTTATATTTCCTTTTTAAAAATCTCGTTTTTAAAATTACGTTTAAAATTTAAATAATAACTTAATAACGCTTTAAACAAAGCTTCGTTAATAATTACGTTTTTAATATTATTATAAATAAACTAGGCCGTTATTAATAACGCTATTTAATTATCTTAATTATTATTAATAAAGTAATAAAAGTATTATTTTAAAGTTTTATTTATTATCTCGGTTTATTTATTTATTTATAAATAAAAAGTCATAAAAAGGCGCCGTTTTATTTTATTATAATAATATAAATTAAATTAAACTTAGTTAGTAAATAATAGTCTTTTATTATTAATAATACCTTTTAGCGTTTTATAGATTAGCTTGACTTTATTATAAAATAGCTTTATTAAATTTATTACGGTTATTATAATATTAATAGTAAAGAATAAATAGTACTTAGTAAAACGGTCTATAATAACTAAGATTTTATTATATATTTAAGTTTTATTTTATAATAGTAGTAACCTTATAATTATATTTATAGAAATTTTTTAAAACGGCCTTTATAAAAAAAGTTAAAATTTTAGGCTTTTATAAAGCTTATATTGTTTAGTTTTTGTAAAATAATATATTTTATAATTATTAATATACTTATTTATATCCCTATTTAGATTAGTTTATTAAAACTTCTATTTAATAAGTTTTAAAGTTTTATCCTTTTTAAAATAATTAGTTAATAGATTATTATAATATAAATATAGAATCTTAGCTTTTAAAATAGCTTTTTATAATATAAAAAGTCGATTTTTAAAATATAATAGGTTATTATAAAGCTTTTAGTTTTTAAATAGTTTTTTATTTTTTAGTTATAATCGGAGCCGTTTATATTCTTAGTCGTTTTATTATAATAATTTAATAATTTATTTTAAAATTTTATCTATAAATAGGTTATAGATTTTTTTTATTTTTAAGAATTTCTAAATTTAACTATATATTAAGGTTTAAATACGAACTTTTTTAATTTTTAATTAATTTATTTAGTATTTTTAAAAAAGATAAATTTTTTTAGTTATATTTAATAAAAGTTTTAAATTTAGTACGGTTTTATTGTAATAATTTAGTTTTTTAAACGGCCTATCGATAAGGTTTTTTTTTTAAATTAATACGTAATATTAAAGTTGTAAAGTGCTAAGTATATATATTAATAAGCTTATTTATTTATAATACGGGTCTAATTTATAAATAAGCTTAGGTTTTAATAATTAATTAAAACTTTTATAAAAATAATAAAACCTTTTATATAATATTGTTAAGTTTTAAAAGATTTTATAATAGTATATATTTTTTTAATTTAAAGTCTTTTAATTTAATTTAACATTTTTAAATTTTTTAAATTAAAAAGTAATAAAGTATTATTTTTTATTAAATTATTTTTAAAAAAAGATTTTAAAAACTATATAATTTAAAACGTTTATTTTTATTTTCGTTAATAATTCGTTAGCGAAATATTTTAATAAAAGCGTTAATTAAAAAGCTTATTAAAAGATTTTAAAAACGAACACCGCTTTTTTATTTAATTAAATATTTTTAGCTTTTTTATTATTTTTATTATTTTTTAAAAGGTTTATAAAAAGCTTAATTATTTATAAATATTTATAAATAAACTTTTAATAAAAGTTATAAAATTTAAAGAATATTTATATTTTTTAAAAGGTTTAAAATATAGATTACGATAAGATCGCTTTTATTTAACTAAGAGTTATAAAAATACTTTTAGTTAATAAAATAAATTTTAAAAACTTTATTTCTTTTTAATAAAAAGTATATTTTAATAAATTAATATAAAACTAAGCTTTTCGTAACTTATTTATAATTTAAAATAAATAATTTATGTAAATATCCTTATTTTCTAAAAAAATAAGGATATTATTTAAATATATAATATAAAATATATTAATAAGCCCTTTTAAAACTATATTAATATAATTTTAAAATATAATTAGCGTATTTATTAAATTAAAAAATATAATTAAATATTTATATAATTTATAATAAATACGAAAAGCTATTTTTTATTCGTTTTTTTTATAAATATAGATCCGATAATAAGCCTTTTTTAAATTTAATTTAAAAAAGTATTATAATTTAATAATCCGGTTTAAAATTTTTAAAATAAAAAGTAAAAAGTAGCGGTTTTTTATTATAACCCTATTTAATTTTTAATAATTTATATATAGATAAAGATTTTTATTTTTTTAAAAAATAAAAATAATTAAAGCGTTAATAAGATTTTTAAAAAATCGGATTTTTTTTTTAAACTCGGCGTCGATATACTTTTAAAATATTTAAAACTTATAGGGAAAAAAAAGGTAAATAAAACTTTAAAAGGGTTCTTTTTTTTTATAATTTTAATATAATAATCGATAAATTTTAATAAAATAAGTATAATAACCTTAACTATATTAAAAATATTAAAAACGGAAAATAATTTTAAAAATAAAAGTAAAGGGTTTAAACTTTTTATTTTATTTTTATTTAATAATAAAAATAATTCTAGTAATATAATAATAACGTAAATATAAATAATTTATTAAGCCTTTTTAATAAAATAGATGGATTTAAAAAACTTTTAATATTTTTATTTTATTTTAAATTATTATTATTATTTAATTTTATTAAAATAAATATTTTATTTTATAATAGTAGTTATAAAAAAAATAGGACTTTTATTTAAGTAAAAATCCCGATTTATAACGACATAAGCTTAAGCGAAAAACTTAATAATCCTTTTTAAATTTATAATAATTAAAAGGATAATATATATTTTATATATAAAAATACGAAGCTATTTAATAGCTTTTAATAAAAGGGAAGTTAATTTAATTAAATTAAATCCGAATTCTTTTATAAAAAGGTACGAAATTAAATTATACTTAGCACCGGTATTTAAATTATAAAACGTTTATAAAGTATTTTTAAAACTTTTAATTTATATAAAAATATAAAAATAAATATAAATTTTTAATAAAAGAAATAAAGGAATATAAAGATTTATTTTTTTTAAAGCTTTTTTTAAAAAATAATCTTTTATATTAACTTTTTAAATAATAAAAAAACTTTTGTTTTTTTTTATTTATTTTTTTTTTTAGATAGGAATTAATTAAATATTTAGTATTATTATAAATATAATATCGTAACGGTTTTTTATTTTTTTTTATTTAAAGTCTAGAAGTGTTATTGATAAAGGTTAAGGCTTACGTTATAAAATTAAAATTAAATTTATTTTTATTTCGGTTTTAATACTTTTTATTTGGTTTTTAATTATCGTTATTTTTATTTAATTTTTTTAATTTTTTTTTAATTTATAACTTATTATATTTAGTCGGTTATAATTATTATTTCGGTTTTAATTTTAAAGAAAATAAAGTTAAATTTATAAATATTTTATTAAAGTTTATTTAATAATTTAATATAAAAAAAAACGTATATTTCTTTTTAAAAAAAGTAATAAATTTTTTTCTAAAAGAGCAGAAGTAAATATTAAAATTAATAGGATTTTAAAATTCTTTTTAATAAGTTTAAATAATATTTTATATAATTTTAAGTTTATAATACATAATATTTTGTAATAAAAATCGAGTTTATTTTAAAAAATAATCGAAATTTAAAGTTTTATTGGCTTAATTATTTAATAATTTTTTAATATATTAAGACTATTTTATTTAATAATTAGCGTTTATATAATTAAAGGCGAAGACGATTTTTATAATATTAGAGCGAAATTTACGAAACGTATTTAAAAAAGCTTAATTAATATTTAAAATTTAATTATTTCGGTAGCGAAAAATAGTTTTTTTTATAAACTTTTTAAAATTTTTAATTTTAATTTTTTTACGATTAAAAGGAAAATTATTATTAAAACGATTTTATTAATTTAAAGTTTTAACGATTTTCTTTATTAAAATATTTTATTATAAAAAAGCCGAATAAGATTATTATAAAGCTTTTTTAAATTAAGCGATATATTTTTTAAATACGGATTTAATATTATTATATTAAATATTTAACCCCGCTTTTATTAAGTTTTTTATAAATATTTTACTTAGCTTAATAATAACGTTATTAAAAAAACCGCTTTTTTTAATTATTTTATTATCTATATAAAATATTATTTTTATAAATAGTCGTAAATAAAAAATTTAAAATTATAATAGGCGAGTTAATTAAATATAAAAATAATATTTTTTAAAAATAAGTTTAATATTAAATAGAAATTAAATCTTAGCTTTTTATTATTAAAAGGCGAGAAGCTAGTTAAAAAGAGCCTCCTCTAGCTGAAACGGGGCCTAAATAGTCTATAGCGTTTTATACTATATATTACGACCCAACACGCATTGCCAGACCAAGGCCCTGCCCCACAGGACCTACGGCGGCTACTATACTATATATATAATAATAAAAATTTAAACGGCCTCCCTCGGGACAGAAGAACTATAAATAAATTATATAATTACGATCGTACGATAAAATAAAAAACGGACGCTTATAAATAAATAAAACGGGCGATTATAAAAATATAAAACAAACGACCGCTCAATAAATAATTAAATAATAATAAATAAAATATTATAAAAAATACGTTTACGATTAAGATTTATATATAAGATAACTTAAGCTAAGCTTAAAAATAGACTTTTATAACTTTTTTAATAATTAATTTTTATATTAAATCTAACGATTGTTTTTAATTATTTTTATTAAGAACTTATTTAATAAGATTATGATTAATTACCGAAGCTTTATTTACTTTACGATTTATAAATAATAGTTTTATTAAAATTATTTTTATAATAATTATTATTTATAAATATCGTAGCCTCGATTTTTATTAATATAAACTTTATTACGATTAATTAACTATAATATTTTAATTATTTTTATTTAATAAGTCGACTTTATAAAAACTTATTAAATAGTATAAACGATATTTATCGAATTTTTTTTTAATAAAAGTAAGAAGCCTTAGGCTCTAGACGCTAAGCTAGCCTAAGCTAAAGGAGACGTAAAGATACTTAACATTAAGTATAATTTTAATAAGGACGCGGTCCTTAATAAAATAATATAACCCTAAATACGTATTACGACCCAACACGTATTATTAGTCCAAGGCCCTGCCCCACAAGACCTACGGCGGCTACTATACTATATATACAATAATAAAAACATAAACGGCTCCCCTCAAAATAGAAGAACTATAAATAAATTACGTAATTACGATCGTATAATAAAATAAAAAACGGACGCCCGCAAATAAATAACATAAACGATTATAAAAATATAAAACGAACGACCGTTCAATAAATCGTTAAATAATAATAAACAAAACATTATAAAAAATATATTTATAATTAAAATTTATATATAGGATAGCCCGAGCTAAGCTTAAAAATAGATTTCTATAGCTTTTTTAATAATTAACTTTTTATATTAAATCTAACGATCGCTTTTAACTATCTTTATTAAAAACCTTATTAATAAAACTACGATTAATTACCGAAGCCTTTCTACTTAACAATTTATAAATAATAGCTTCTTTAAAACTATTTTAATAACGACTATTATTTACGAATATCGTAGCCCCGATTTTTATTAACATAAACCTCATTACGATTAGCCGATTATAATATTTTAATTACTTTTATTTAATAAATCGACTTTATAAAAATTTATTAAATAATACGAATAATATCTATCGAATCCTTTTTTAATAAAAATAAAAAGCCCTAGGCTTTAAACGCTGAGCTAACTTAAGCCGAAGGAGACGTAAAGATACCTAACGTTAAATATAACTTTAATAAAGACGCGGTCCTTAATAAAATAATATATGCCTAAATACGCCGCGTCGTTGATTAAAATATTTAATATAATAAAAAACTAATAGACCTTTTTAATATTATTATTACCTAATTAATAGAAATTTAAATTAAAAACGACCGCGATATTATTAAAATATAAAGAATATTTAACATTATATTTAAAAAATTTAAAAACAAATACTAAAAGGCTTTAAACTTCGCTAATTAAATAAATATATTTTAAAATACCGTTAATATCGTTATTACCCTTTTTAATAAAAGACGACAAAAACTTAAACTTAATATACCTATTATTTTTAATAGGACCTTCAGAACTTTAAAAGGATTCTTAATTTAAATTAAGAATTTTTAAAATTTTTATTAAAAAGATTTTAATAACGAAATTAAAAAGGTCGTATACGCCGTTAATTTTTTTAAAAAACGAGCTTTTAAATAATTCGAACCTTTTTAAAAAAAAATACTTTAAAAAAGAAACTTTTAATAAATATTTTATCGAAATACGAGATATTTACTATAACTTCGACGGGTTTAAAAAAGTTTTTAAATCGCTTTTTTAAAATTTAAATAAGAAACGATAAACCGAGCGCGATATATTATAATTCCGATAGATTAAATTAATAAAAGACTATTTAGCCAAGTTTAGACGCTTTAATACTTAACTTAATCTTACTAACGACACTAAGATTTTTATATTCTATTAAAAATTAAAAAATAAGGTTAAAAACGAACTTATTAAAATCGATAAACTAAACGATTTCTTTTAATATACTAAACTCGTAATTAAAATCGACAACCGCTTTTATAAAAAAAAAAAAAAATAAAATAACAATAAAAACCTAACTTAAAACATAAATATTAATAATAACCTTAACGCAATTTTAACTAAAAAAACCGTTATAATAAGAATAATAATCTTTAATAAACTATTACTTATAAATAATATAGCGGACCTATAGATTTTAATATAACGAAACGAGACTAATCTTATTAAAAAAAAGAATTTAAATATTATAATTACAATAAACTAAAATATATAGCTAAAGACTATAAATAGCCTAAACGAATTTAATAACGACTTATCCCCAAAAAATAAATTAACATTATTTCTAAAAAAATACTTTATAAATCGCTTTTATAAACTATATACTACGACAATAACTACTTTACTTATCGAAATAATAAAGAATAATTAGGATAATACTTTGAAAAGCCCTTTAATAAAACCCTTATTATAATAAATAAGTAAAAAGTAGCTTAATACCTTAAGACTATTAAAGATTATAATAAAAAATATATTTAAATATTTTTAATAATATACGAAGTAGTTAGGGTATAACCTATTAGTTTTTTTAAACGAGCGTAAACTCTTACGATAATAAAAAATAAACTAGAAAAAAGGATAATAGTTAAAAATAAAAATAACTTATTTTAATTAAAAAAGAAAATCTTAATTTATAAAATACGGATTTTAAATAAATCTATTTATATAATACGACGAGTACTTAATAAAATAATTTAATATTATAAACAACGCTTTTTAATAATAGAAAATCATAATAAAAATTATATCCGTATTTTAATTAATTATTATAAAGCCAGCCGATTATTAAAAAAAAAACGACTAAATATAAAAATAATACTCGCCCTATTTTAATAATGACTTTAAAAACGGCTAAAAGCTAAGACAAAAAAAGACCTCCTCCAGCTAAAAAACGAAATTAATAAAGAAATAAATTTAATTTACGGACCTTAAATATTAAAAGAACGTTATTAATAATATATTAAAAAACTAAGCGAGGCCTATTATATAATAAATATTTATATTCCTTAATATCTAATTATAAAAACAGTTTTTATTATTTTAAAATAATAAATATATAAATAATTTAAAATAATAATAAAGGACGATATATTTTATTTAAAATAAAACTTCCTTACGTTTAAAAAAAATATTAAATCGGACGACTTAAATAAAAGAATTATTAACGATATATTTACGGAATTTAATACTGAGGGATTAGATTACGACCCCTTTTTAAATAATATTAATATATTAAATTATAAATAGCTAATAAGTTAATAATCACTTTATAATTCGAACGAACCTCGCGACGTTGCTTAATAACGTATTTAATTAAAAATCGATTATAAAATATTACCCGATATTAACGATTTTATTATTAAAGAGGAAGCCGATTTAAATAGGTAGTTAAAATAATAAGAATTTATAAGCTTTTAAAAAGAACTAAATTAGCTCACTAAGGATTTAAAAAATTACTTATATAACCGATATATTTTGGATATATAATTTAATATTAAAATATTTAAAAATTATAAATTATTTTTTAGGGAGAGAGAACTTATTAATAAAGAAATAAATAATATTTACGATATTATTAACGTATTATATTTACTTATTAAAAAATAAAAGCGTTTTAATTTAATAATTAATTACGAACGGCTTATAAAAAAAGGACGGGTATTAGCCCTTAAAATATTAAAAAACTAAATATACTAATCGTAAAAAAACAACAAAAAGCGGCTAAAATAAATAAATTTTTATATTTTATAATACTCTTTAATAAAGAATATTTATAATTTAAACTCTAAATAAATAGATACGATATAAACGTTATTATTAATAACGGCGTTTAAAAAATCTTTATCTTATTAAAAATAGTAAATAAATATAAATTATTATAAATATAAAAAACGAACCTATATACCTTACGAACGGTAAAAAAAGAATAAGTTAATTATAATAACGGATATATTAACTAAGAGACTATATACTTTACGATATATATTAATAATCAATTAAAATAATTAAAATATGATATTATAAAGATCGGAAATACCGACGTTATTTTAAGAATCTTATAGTTACGAAAATATAATTTATAGATAAATTAAAAAACCGGCTAACTTTATTAAATAGACTTAATTACTAAACGACTTAATAAAAAGGGTTTAAATAAGTCTTACGTAATACCTAACGAACGAAAACAAACTAAATATATCGCCTTTATTAAAATAATAAAACTTATTAAAATATTCGTACCCGGTACGGACGATCGAGGATCGGACCTATTTTAAATTATACCTAAAAAGTATCGGATTTATATAAAACTATTCGCCCTAAAGGAAAAAATAGGACTATTAAAATACAATAGCTAAGATATAAAAATTAAATTAAAAAAAAGAATATAACTTAAGTTCTATTTACTATACCTTATAAATTAATTCGAACACAACGAACTTAATAAATATATCGACAATAGACTTAAAAAGGGTCATATTAAACTATTATCCTCTCTAATAAAAGCATTAATTTTTTTCGTATTTAAGAAAAATAAGAAAAAGCTTAGACCTATAATCGATTATAAAAGACTTAATAAAATTATTAAAAAGAATTATTATTTATTACCCTTTATTATAAAACTTAAAGAAATATTATATAGAGCTTAATAATTCATTATAATAAATTTTAAAAGAGTATTTAATTAAATTAAAATTAAAAAAGGAGATAAATAAAAAACGGTATTTTAAACCCATAAAGGACTTTACGAATACTTAGTTATACCTTTCGAACTTACTAACGTACCCACTATATTTTAAATAATAATTAATTACGTACTTAAGGAGTACGTCGACATTTTCATAATCGTTTATTTTAATAATATCCTTATCTTCTCTTTTAATTTTAAAACATATAAAAAATACGTTTATATAATATTTTAAAAACTTTAAAATATAAAGCTTTTTATTAAGCTTAATAAATATAAATTTTATATATAAAAAGTAGATTTCCTTAGCTATATAATTATATTAAAATAAATCTATATATAAGTATTTAAAATAATAGTAGTTAAGGACTAGCCTATACTTATTAGCGTTAAAAACGTATAATTATTTTTAAAATTTATTAATTTTTATTAACAATTCTTTAAAGACTATACTAATATTATTAAACTTCTTAATAATTTAATAAGGAAAAATATAACTTTTATTTAGGATAAAAAATATAAAAAAGCTTTTAATAAAGTTAAGGACTTAATTACTTCGGAATTAGTAATTATAATTCCGGACTTAAAGAAACTATTCGAAGTCGAGACCAACGCCTCGGACTTCACTATAAAAGCTATCTTAAAATAATAAGATTAATAAAAAGTATTTTACCTTTATACATTCTATTTTAAAACGTTTTATAAAATAAAATTAAATTAATAAATTTACGATAAAGAATTAATAATTATAATTAAAGCCTTTAAAAAATAAAGACCATAGCTCTTAAAAACTAAACATAAAATTATTATTTATATAGACTATAAAAACTTTACGAACTTTATAATAAATAAAAATTTAAATAAATAATAAATTAAATAAAACGAATTTTTATTAAAATTTAATTTCTGAATTATTTATTGAAAAAGTTTAAAAAACGGTAAAGCGGACGCTTTTAATAAACGGCCTAATTACGAAGTTACGGTCCCTAAGGAAACATAAGTAATCTTTAAATACGACGATAATAGTAATTTTATACTTATTATAAAACTCTTTATAATAATTAAAAAAGTTAATATTAGCCTATCTAGAAAAATAACTCCTAAGCTTATTATAAAAGTTTATAGTATTTAAGTATATGGCTATTAAGGTATTATAAAAATATAAAAACGGATTCGTTAATATTATAATAAAACCGCTATAAAAATAAAAATCGTTAAGGCTATTAAAAACTACGATATCTATAAGAAAAATAAAAATAGCCTTTATAAACCTTATAAAAAACTATAATTACTACTAGTACCCCTAAAAGTATAGCACTTAATTTCTTAAGACTTTATCGTTAAATTATTAAAATCTAAAAAACTATTAACGAACGTATAATACGATAATATTTTAATTATCGTCGACCGACTTATTAAGTTCGCCTATTTTATACTATATAAAAAAGCAAGTAATACTAAAGAATTAATATATACCTTCTTTAAAATAGTTATTATTAACTACGGTTTACTTAAAGAAATAGTTTCTAATAAAAATAAACTATTTACCGCTAAGTTTTAAAGATTTTTAATTTTATAACTTAGTATAAATTATAAACTATCGACCTCTTTTTATTTATAAACCGATAAATAAACGGAAAAGATTAACTAAATTCTTAAAATATACCTCCGCTACTATATAAATTATAACTAAAATAATTAAATAATACTATTATTAATAGCTTAATTTGTATATAATAGCGTAGTTAGTAAAAATATAAAAGAATCCCTTTTCTATTTTTATTATGGATTTTAATTAACTATATATAAAAAAGTACGCAAAGGACTATAAGCTATAAAAACCATAATAGACATAAATAAACTTAAAAAGATTTAAAAGGAAGCCTCCCTAGACCTCGAGTTTATATAGTAACGTATAAAAAAATACGCCGATAAATTAAAGATTAATAAACTAATTTTAAAAAAAGGAGATAATATATATCTTTTTTGCCGTAATATTAAAAGAAAATAATTAAACGATAAATTAGATTATAAAAAACTTAGATTTTTCGAAATTATTAAAAAAGTTTTATTAATTAATTTTAAATTAAAACTCCTAAATACGATACGATACTACCCGGTTTTTTATATCTTATTTTTAAAGCCGGTATTTAAAGGTTTATATATTAAAAATCGTATTATTATCGAATTTAATAAATTAAAATACGAGGTCGAACGAATTATCGACTACCGAATTAAAAAAAGATATAAAAAGTACCTTATTAAATAAAAAGATTATAAATACGAAGATAATATATAGGAACTTATTACGAACTTTTAAAACTTTTAATAGCTTTTTAAAGAGTATTAAAATTAAACTTAAATTTAAAACTCCTAGTTATTACGACGTCCTAATCGATAACGTTAAAAATATTATTAGCTTACGCCTCCTGAGCTATTAAAAAAACGCTCTTAATATCCTTAAGAAATTCTTTTAATACGATACGACTCTTTTTAAATACTATTCGTTTTTAAAAACGAAGGCGTTTTAATTTAGATAACGACTTATTTAATTTAGCTTAAGCTTTTTAATAAGCCTTAGCTTTTTTTTATAACTTTATAACTTTTTTTTAAAATTATAACTCCTCCGCTTATTTTTTATAATTAAAACGATCGGATTTTATTATTAAACGATTTATTATACTTATTAATTAAGACCCGTAAAAAATAATCTTTAAAAACTTATAAATATAGATAATATTAATAGAAATATCGTACGAAATATTTAGATAATAACATATTTTATAAATATCGAAATTAAAAAAGACTAAATAATAAATACTTTAAAAACGATAATTTAAATACGGTATTATTTTTATATTTTTATTAAAAAAATAAATAATATATAATAAATAGCGACGAGACGTAGCTATTTACGATTTTAATTTTTTAATTCGATTTAATATAATGTTAACATATTTCGACGAAAATATTTAATAATTCCTTAATTTAAAAAAAAATAACTTATTTATAAGCTTAAGGATTAGACTTTTAAAAAGAGGAGCTAATATTATAACTTAATATATATTACTAATTTAAAGCCTTATTTTATAAGACCTACGGCGGCTACTATATTATATATATAATAATAAAAATATAAACGGCTCCCTTTAAAATAAAAAAACTATAAATAAATTATATAACCACGATTATATAATAAAATAAAAAATAAACGCCCGTAAATAAATAAAACGGATAATTATAAAAATATAAAACAGACGACCGTTTAATAAACCGTCGAATAATAATAAATAAAATATTATAAAAAATATATTTATAATTAAGACTTATATATAAAATAGCCCGAGCTAAGCTCGAAAATAGACTTTTATAACTTCTTTAATAATTAACTTTTTATATTAAATCTAACGATCGCTTTTAACTATTTTTATTAAAAACCTTATTAATAAGACTATAACTAATTACCGAAGCCTTTTTATTTAACAACTTATAAATAATAGCTTCTTTAAAACTATTCTAATGACGACTACTGTTTACGAGTATCGCAGCCCCGACTTCTATTAATACAAACCTCACTACGACTAGCCGATCGTAACAATACGCCGCGTTATTAATTAAAATATTTAATATAATAAAAAACTAACGGACTTTTTTAATATTATTATTACCTAATTAATAAAAGTTTAAATTAAAAACGACCGTGATATTACTAAGATATAAAAAATATTTAATATTATATTTAAAAAATTTAAAAACGAACGCTAAAAGGTCTTAAACCTCGCTAACTAAGTAAATACGTTTTAAAGTACTATTAATATCGTTATTACCCTTTTTAATAAAAAATAATAAAAACTTAAATTTAATATACTTATTATTTTCGACGGGACCCTTAGAATTTTAAAAGGATTTTTAATTTAAATTAAAAATTTTTAAAACTTTTATTAAAAAGATTTTAGTAATGAAATCGAGAAGGTTATATACGTCGTTAGCTTTTTTAAAAAACGAGTTTTTAAATAGTTTAAGCTTTTTTAAAAGGAATATTTTAATAAAAAAACTTTTAACGAATATTTATCCGAAGTGTAAGATATTTATTATAATTTTGATAGGTTCGAAAAAGCTTTTAAATCGCTTTTTTAAAATTTAAATAAAAAACGATAAGCCGAGCGCGATATATTATAACTCTAGTAAATTAAATTAATAAAGGACTACTTAGCCGAGTTTAAACGCTTTAATATTTAATTTAATTTTACTAACGATATTAAGATTTTTATATTTTATTAAAGATTAAAAGATAAGGTTAAGGACGAACTTATTAAGATTAACGAACTAAACGATTTCTTTTAATATATTAAACTTATAATTAAAATTAATAACCGTTTTTATAAAAAAAAAAAAGAAAAGAAAAAATAACGATAAGAACTTAACTTAGGACGTAAATACTAATAGTAACTTTAATATAATTTTAACTAAAGACACCGTTATAACGGGAATAATAACCTTTAATAAATTATTACTTATAAATAACATAGCGGATTTATAAACCTTAGCATAGCGAAACGAAACTAATCCTATTAAAAAAAAAAATTTAAATATTATAACTATAATAAGTTAAGATATATAGCTAGAGATTATAAATAGTTTAAACGAATTTAATAACGATTTATCCTTAAAAAATAGATTAATATTACCTCTAAAAAGGTACCCTATAAGTTACTCTCCTAGACCGTATATTATAACGATAACTACCTTACCTATCGAGATAGTAAAGAATAATTAGGATAGTACCTTAAAAAACCTTCTAATAAAACCTTTATTATAACGAATAAATAAGAACACTTTAAAACTATCGAAGAATATAATAAAGAATATATTTAAATATTATTAAAAATATACGAAGTAGTTAAGGTATAACCTATCGACTTTCCTAAACGAGCGTAAACCCTTACGATAATAAGAAGTAAATTAGAAAGAAAGATAATAACTAAAACTAAAGACGACCTACTATAACTAAAAAATAAGATCTTAATTCGTAAAGTACGGATTTTAAGTAAATTTATTTATATAATACGACGAATACTTAATAAAATAATTTAATATTATAAATATTACTTTTTAATAATAAAAGATTATAACGAAGATTATATCCGTATTTTAACTAGTTATTATAAAGTTAGCTGATTATTAAAAAAAAAGCGACTAAATATAAAAATAATACTTGCCCTACTCTAGTAACGATTTTAAAAACAACTAAAAGCTAAAATAAAAAAAGACCTTTTCTAATTAAAATATAAAATTAATAAAGAAATGGATACTATATATTTAATATACGGACCTTAGACGTTAAAAGAACGTTATTATTAACGTATTAAGGAATTAAGCAAGGCTTACTATACGGTAAACGCTTATATTCCTTAATATTTAATTATAAAGATAGTCTTTACTATCTTATAATAGCGATTATATAAATAATTTAAAATAATAATAAAAGATAATATATTCTGTTTAAAATAAAACTTTTTTATGTTTAAAAAAAATATTAAGCTAAATAATTTAAGTAAAAAAACTACTAACGATATATTTATAAAATTTAATACTAAGGGACTAAACTACGACCCCTTTTTAGATAATATTAATATATCGGATTATAAATAACTAATAAGCTAATAATCGCTTTATAACTCGGACGAACCTCGCGACATCGCTCGACGACGTATTTAATCGGAAATTAATTATAAAATACTACTCGATATTAACGATTTTACTATTAAAAAGGAAGCCGATTTAGATAGGTAATTAAAATAATAAGAATCTATAAGCTTTTAAAGAGAACTAAATTAGTTTACTAAAGACTTAAAAAACTATTTACATAACCGATATATTCTAAATATATAATCTAATATTAAAATATTTAAAAATTATAAATTATTTTTTAAAGAGAGAGAACCTATTAATAAAAAAATAAACGATATTTACGATTTTATTAACGTATTATATTTACTTATTAAAGGATAAAAGCGTCCTGATTTAATAATTAATTATAAACGGCTTATAAAAAAAAACGGGCATTAGCTCTTAAAATATTAAAAAATTAAATACGTTAATTATAAAAGAATAACGAAAAGTAATTAAAATAAATAAGTTCTTGTGTTTTATAATACTCTTTAATAAGGAATATTTACGACTTAAATTTTAAATAAACGGATATAATATAAGCGTTATTATCGATAGCGGCGTTTAAAAAATCTTTATCTTACTAAGAACGGTAAATAAATATAAACTATTATAAATACGGAAAACAAACTTATATACCTTACGAACGGTAAAAAGAAAATAAATTAATTATAACGATAAATATATTAATTAAAAGATTATATATTTTACGATATATATTAATAATTAACTAAAATAATTAAAATATAATATTATAGAAATCGGAAATACCGACGTCATTTTAAAAATTTCGTAATTACGAAAGTATAATTTATAAATAGATTAAAAAACTAGCTAATTTTATTAAATAAATTTAATCACTAAACGACTTAAAAAAAAGGGTTTAAATAAGTCTTACGTAATATTTAATAAATAAAAATAAATTAAATATATCGCCTTTATTAAAATAACAGAACCTATTAAAATATTCGTACTTAGTACGGACGATTAAAGATCGGACTTATTTTAAATTATATTTAAAAAATATTAAATTTATATAAAACTATTCGCCCTAAAAAAAAAAATAGGATTATTAAAACATAGTAACTAAGATATAAAGATCGAATTAAAAAAAATTATAACTTAAATTTTATTTATTATATTTTATAAATTAACTTAAACGCGACGAACTTAATAAATATATCGACAATAGATTTAAAAAAGGTTATATTAAATTATTATCCTTTTTAATAGGAGTATTAATTTTTTTTATACTTAAGAAAGGTAAAAAAAAGCTTAGACTTATAATCGATTATAAAGGACTTAACGAAATCATTAAAAAAAATTATTATTTATTATTTTTTATCGCAGAACTTAAGGAAATATTATATAAAGCTTAATAATTTACTATAATAAATTTTAAAAAAATATTTAATTAGATTAAAATTAAAAAAAAAACGAATAAAAAATAATATTTTAAACTTATAAAGGACTTTATAAATACTTAGTTATACTTTTTAAACTTATTAACGTACCCGCTATATTTTAAATAATAATTAATTATATACTTAAGGAGTACGTTAATATTTTTATAATCGTTTATTTTAACGATATTTTTATCTTTTCCCTTAACTTCGAGATATATAAAAAATATATTTATATAGTATTTTAAAAACTTTAAAACGTAAAGCTTTTCGCTAAGCTTAATAAATATAAATTTTATATATAAAAAGTAGATTTCTTTAATTATATAATTATATTAAAATAAATTTATATATAAATATTTAAAATAATAATAATTAAGGACTAGCTTATATTTATTAGTATTAAAGACGTATAGTTATTTTTAAAATTTATTAACTTTTATCGACGATTCTTTAAAAACTACGCTAATATTATTAAACTTTTTAATAATTTAATAAAAAAAATATAACCTTTATTTAGGATAAAAAATATAAAAAAGCCTTTAATAAAGTTAAGAATTTAATTACTTCGGAATTAATAATTATAATTTTAAACTTAGAGAAACCGTTTAAAGTCGAGACCGACGTTTCGGACTTCGTTATAAGAGCTATTTTGAAATAACAAGACTAATAAAAAGTATTTTATCTTTATATATTTTATTTTAAAATATTTTATAAAATAGAATTAAATTAATAAATTTATGATAAAGAATTAATAATTATAATTAAAGCCTTTAAAGAATAAAGACTATAGCTTTTAAAAACTAAACACAAAATTACTATTTATATAAACTATAAAAATTTTACGAACTTTATAATAAATAAAAATCTAAATAAACGATAAATTAAATAAAGCGAATTTTTATTAAAATTTAATTTCCGAATTATTTATTAGAAAAGTTTAGAAAATAATAAAATAGACGTTTTTAATAAACGACTTAATTATAAAGTTACGGTCTTTAAAAAAACGTAAATAATCTTTAAATACGACGATAACGGTAATTTTATACTTATTATAAAACTTTTTATAATAATTAAAAAAGTTAATATTAGCCCGTTTAGAAAAATAACTCCTAAACTTATTATAAAAATTTATAATACTTAAGTATACAGTTATTAAAATGTTATAAAAATATAAAAACGAATTCGTTAATATTATAATAAAACCGTTATAAGAATAAAAGTCGCTAAGGCTATTAAAAACTACGATATTTATAAAAAAAGTAAAAACAGCCCTTATAAGCTTTATAAAAAGCTATAACCACTATTAATACCCCTAAAAGTATAGTATTTAATCTCTTAAAACTTCATCGTTAAATTACTAAAGTCTAAGGAACTATTAACAAATATATAATATAATAGCATCTTAATTATCGTCGACCGACTTACTAAATTTACCTATTTTATATTATATAAAAAAATAAGTAATACTAAGGAACTAGCATATACCTTCCTCAAAATAATCATTATTAATTATAGTTTATTTAAAAAAATAGTTTTTAATAAAAATAAACTATTTATTATTAAATTTTAAAAATTTTTAATTTCGTAGCTTAGTATAGACTATAAACTATTAACCTTTTTTTATTTATAAATTAATAGATAAATAGAAAAAATTAATTAAATTCTCGAGATATACCTCCGCTACTATATAAATTATAATTAAAATAATTAAATAATACTATTACTAATAGCTTAGTTTATATATAATAGCGTAGTTAACGAAAGTATAAAAAAATCCTTTTTTTATTTTAATTACGGATTTTAATTAATTATATATAAAAAAGTACGCGAAGGACTATAGGCTATAAAAACCGTAGTAAACGTAAATAAATTTAAAAAGATTTAAAAAAAAGCCTTTTTAAACCTTAAGTTTATACGGCAGTATATAAAAAAATACGTCGATAAATTAAGGATTAATAAATTAATTTTAAAAAAGAGAAATAACGTATATCTTTTTCACTATAATATTAAAATAAAACGACTAAGCGATAAATTAAATTATAAAAAACTTAGACCTTTCGAAATTATTAAAAAAGTTTTATTAATTAATTTTAAATTAAAACTCTTAAATACGATACGATGCTACTCGGTTTTTTATATCTTATTCTTAAAGCCGGTATTTAAAAGTTTATATACTAAAGATCGTATTATCGTCGAATTTAATAAACTAAAATATAAAATTAAATAAATTATCGATTACCGAATTAAAAAAGGACGTAAAAAGTACTTTATTAAATAAAAAAATTATAAATATAAAGATAATATATAAAAATTTATTACGAACTTTTAGAACTTTTAATAGCTTCTCGAGGAGTATTAAAATTAAATTTAAACCTAGAACTCTTAGTTATTACGGCGTCTTAATTAATAATACTAAAAATATTATTAACTTACGCCTCCCAAACTACTAAAAAAACACTTTTAATATCCTTAAGAAATTCTTTTAATACGATACGACTTTTTTTAAATACTATTCGTTTTTAAAAACAAAAGCGTTTTAATTTAAATAACGATTTATTTAATTTAGTTTAAGCCTTTTAATAAGCTTTAGCTTTTTTTTATAATTTTATAACTTTTTTTTAAAACCGTAACTTTTTTATTTATTTTTTATAATTAAAACGATCGGACTTTATTATTAAACGATTTATTATATTTATTCATCGGGACCTATAAGAAATAGCTTTTAAAAAATTTATAAATATAAATAATATTAATAAAAGTATTATATAAAATACTTAAATAATAATGTATTCTATAAATATCGGAATTAAAAAGAACTAAATAATAAATACCCTAAGAACGATAATTTAAATACGGTATTATTTTTATATTTTTATTAGAAAAACGAATAATATATAATAAATAGCGACGAGACGTAGTTATTTATAATTTTAATTTTTTAATTCGATTTAATATAGCGTTAATATATTTTAACGAAAATACTTAACGATTTCTTAATTTAAAAATAAATAACTTATTTATAAGCCTAAGGATTAAACTTTTAAAAAAAGGAGTTAATATTATAATTTAATATATATTATTAAATTAAGGCCTTACCCTATAGGACTTATAGCGGTTATTATACTATATATATAATAATAAAAACTTAAACGGCCTTTTTCAAAACAAAAAAACTATAAATAAGTTATATAACTATAATCGTATAATAAAATAAAAAACGGACGCCTATAAATAAATAAAATAAGTAATTATAAAAATATAAGACGGACGACCGCTTAGTAAATAGTTAAATAATAATAAATAAAATATTATAAAAAATACGTTCACGACTAGGATTTATATATAAAATAGCCTGAGCTAGGCTTGAGGATAAACTTCTATAGCTTTTTTAATAATTAATTTTTATATTAAATTTAATAATTATTTTTAATTATTTTTACTAAGAATTTACTTAATAAAATTATAATTAATTACCGAAGCTTTACTTACTTTACGACTTATAAATAATAGTTTTATTAAAACTATTTTTATAACGATTATTATTTACGAGTATCGTAGCCTCGACTTTTATTAATATAAACCTTATTACGACTAGCTGGCCGTAACACTATATTGACTTTATAATAATTTATTATTAATCGGTAATAAAAGCGGCTATATTATTAGCCGGTTACGCTAAGTATATATAATAAATCCTTAGCTTAAATTTTAATTATATCCTATTTTAAAATAGGATTTAGTTTTTAAAATATCTAAACTTAAAAAATATTAATTACTACCTTTTTAAAGTAATTAAACGACCTTTTAGTATCTTTATTAATTTAATACTTTTAAATAGGGTTTATAAATTAATATAATTCTAGTTTTAATTATATAAACGATTTTAATACCGGATTAGGTATGGCGAGCTTTAATAATTTAAAAAACACTTATTATTTACCCCTGTCGGGCCCTAAATCCCTTTTCCAAATGCTTTTTGAAATCGAGCCGATCAGGCCCTAAGGGAAGGTAAAATCCTGTTAGTACAGGTACCCTTTCCCGAGGCTGGTTTTCCAAATTTTGATAAATCATTACTATTGAGCTTTCGTATAAGCTATTGTGGCCTAACCCTGATGATGGAAACAAGGTCGTTCCAAAGGCTAAAACATCGTTGCAAAAAAATGTACATGACCGAACAACCTCGTAAGTAGCGCATCAGTCAGACCAAACGCCAATTTGGCAAGGCTTTCGGAAAGCCTTGTGGTGTCGAAAACACGGTCTGCGGACTCTTTCCAAAAAAAAAAAAAAAATATACAGCAGAAAAAGATATTCCCCCGATCAGTCGCAAGAGGAAAGTGTACTCCTTCGACTAGAAAATGCCTTGAAGCTGCAGAACGTAAGTTAAGCTGTTCGGTCTCTGCAAAAGCAGCCAGTAGGTGTGGTGTGTGACACGTCATGTGGGAGAAATGGGCAGACTCGTAACAGCTGTCTTTTATCTCGCTGACGTTCAAAATAAATGTGTGAGAAGGTAGAAGCTGAGTCTCTGGAGCATAAGGAAACGATCGAGACCTTTTAGATATGAATGACTCGAGGCCCTCTCGAGGATGATGGCTGATAGGTCCATCATGAATGCAGCCCTCATAAAATGTCTACTGCATTAGGTTTTCAAGAGTGCCAGCTCCCTCTTTAACGTGAGACGACGTTTCTACTCCTCCAGCAGTTTGGTGCGCCCAGAATCGTGTAAATCTGTTGGTCAATAACATAATGCGCAATAAACCCCTCTTATCGGGTAAGAACGTTTAAGGTAAACCAGTAGATTTAGAAACCGTTTGAAATACCTCTTTCTCTCTGTCCAAGACAGTAACCCGAAGACTCACGTCCATGAACTGTACATAGCTCGATCAAGCTTTTCATCAAGTTGGTCCAAAACGGTGTTGCTGCTAATTGCCCAAACAAGACTAGCGCGCTCAGATGGTTCGTGCTGCGTCATCCCAAAGCTGCCGCTGCCGAGCTGCAAGATCTTATCGCAAGAGGCCTGCTCATCCTATTTATTCCGTCTGGCCATTGCTGTTACCGCAACCCCAGAAAAGACCCGTGGTCCGAATCCCGCTCTTCCGATTGAGGTTCCAAAGCATCATGGCTACGCTGTACGCGCGCCAGAGCCAGCTACGGGCCACCAACCTCTTCTCACTCCACGGCCCCTGCACCTCGACCCGATTCTTCTCCCAGCAGCAGCAGCAACGGCCGCGATTCTCCTCCCGCCTGCGGACCGCCCTTAATAACAGCAAGGTGCAGTGGTACCAGATCCCCGTCGGCCTCGGCGTCGGCTTCTTGGGCCTGGTCCAGTTCTACAAGGTCTCGACCCGTGAGCGCGAGAAGCAAGAGAGGGACGAGGTCCAGGATGGCTCGCCGCCCAAGAAACGCGCAAAGATCAGGCCCGACGGACCTTGGCAGGTCCAGGTCATGTCAACGCTGCCCTTGAAGGCCATCTCAAGGCTCTGGGGTCGCTTCAACGAATTGACCATTCCCTACTACCTGCGTGTTCCCGGATTCAAGCTCTACTCATGGGTCTTTGGCGTCAAGTGAGTTTGAAGGTCGGCGGAATCTTGGTGTCGGAAAATGCTAACCTCGACAGCTTGAACGAAGTTGCCGAACCCGACCTGCACACATACCCGAATCTTGCCTCCTTCTTCTACCGCCAGCTCAAGCCTGGTTCCCGTCCCCTCCACCCGGACTCCAACGCCCTGCTCTCCCCGTCCGATGGCCGCGTCTTGCAATACGGCCAGATTGAAGGCGGAGATATTGAGCAGGTCAAAGGCATGACGTACAGCATCGACGCCCTCCTTGGCAAGAACACCCCGACATCAAGCATCGCAAGCGGCTGGTCTACGCCGCAGGAAGCCGAGGCCGAGAGGGCGAACATTTCCCCCAACGAGGACATCGTCAAGACGGACGAGGAATTCGCACGCGTCAATGGCATCTCGTACACCGTGCCCAGCCTCCTTTCCGGCGCCGCCATGACGCAGCGCAAGGGTTCTCTCAAGGACGAGGCCGCCGAAACCCCTTCGCCGTCCGCAGTCTCCGAAGTTCGTGCCGACCTCGCCCTCGGCGAGAAACCCTGGTACGACCTGATCTCTCCTGACAACAAGACTTCTCTGTACTATGCCGTCATCTACCTTGCCCCCGGCGACTACCACCGCTTCCACTCGCCCGCAAACTGGGTCGTCGAACGCCGCCGTCACTTTGCCGGCGAGCTTTACAGCGTGTCTCCCTATCTCCAGCGCACGCTGCCCGGTCTCTTCACCCTCAACGAGCGTGTTGTTCTTCTCGGCCGCTGGCGCTACGGATTCTTCAGCTACGTCCCCGTTGGTGCTACCAACGTGGGATCTATCAAGATCAACTTTGATCGAGAGCTGCGCACAAACAGCTTAACCACAGACACAGCGGCCGACCGTGCTGCCGAGGAGGCTGCAGCCCGCGGCGAGCCCTACACGGGGTTCGCAGAGGCTACATATGCCTCGGCCAGTCCTGTGCTTGGCGGCCATGCGCTGCGAAGAGGCGAGGAAATGGGTGGTTTCCAGCTCGGTAGCACCATCGTATTGGTGTTTGAGGCGCCAACCGAGGGTAAGACGCCGGATGACAAATCCGGCTGGAGATGGGCTGTTGACAAGGGCCAGACAGTTAAGATGGGACAGGCGTTGGGATTTATTGAAGAGTAGCGAAAAGAAATCGTCTTGTCTCAGTAGGACGGATGTCCATTGTACACATATAATCAGTCGACCACAAGCGTCGCGATGTTATACCAAAATACCGTGATTTTATCTGTCTTCATTCCTTAGTCTCACATTGCAGCGTGATGTAGTATCAGCAGAGCTCACCAAAAGTCACAAACGTGGTCGAATCCCATCGGCGCTTGGCGACGGACGCTTATTTAAGTCGACTGATTCAATTGGCTTCCTTTAGCCTGGCGCCGATCAATCTCACTTACATGCACCTCACGTTCCGCAATGCGTTTGTGGACAGACGTTGTCAAAATCATTCAATGCCATAAATTCATCAAGTCTCCATCGCTAAAGATGTCTATACAGCCAGCAAAGGCAAACTCCAGCAGATGCAGCTTTATATGTATTTCCTCCACTGACTTTCCCCTGCGCACTCAAACCTCGTGGGTTCTAGGCGTCGCAAACGATACGTCTAAGAGCTGTAGGTCTTGAAGATGTCGTCAATAGGGTTGAACTCCTTGGGGCCGGCCTCGCCAGTCTTGCCACCGAAGACGAGCTGGGCGTTGAGCTTCCAGCTGGCGGGGACCTTCCACTCGGCGGCGACCTGCTGGTCGACGAGGGGGTTGTAGTGCTGGAGGTTGGCGCCGAGACCCTCGGCCTCGAGGGAGGTCCAGATGGCGAACTGGAGCATGCCGTCAGACTGGTTGGCCCAGACGGGGAAGCGGTCGGCGAAGATGGCAAACTTCTCCTGGAAGCTGTTGACGACGTCCTGGTCCTCGAAGAAGAGGACGGAGCCGGCGGCAGCCTTGAACAGGTTGAGCTTGCCGCTGGTGGACTCCCACTGCTCGGCGGGGACGATGGCCTTGAGGACGCTCAGGGTGATGTCCCAGAACTTGGTGTGCTCGGCGCCGTGGAGGACGACGACGCGGTTGGACTGGGAGTTGAAGGAAGAGGGGACGTGGGCGAGGGCCGTCTTGACGATCTCATCGACGCGGGAGGTGGAGATGGGGAGGTCCTTGGAGAGGGGGTAGTAGGTGCGGCGGGCCTTGACGGCGTCGAGGATGGCGTTGGCGTTGGGAGCAGACATTCTGGCGGTTGTGGTGGTGAAGTTTCTAGAGAAGGGTTGTTTTGTTGGGATGGTGGTGATGATGGGATGGAGCTGGGAGAGTCTCTTTGATGCTTGAATGACTGTTCGAGTGATGCTTATCATGATATGGTCTTCTTTTGGGAAATGCAGATGGGGAGGGCGTCTCGATGGGTTATATACCGAGGGGAGCTTTGCAGGAGATGGGGCCACAGTAGCTACACTGCCTACTCGGGCGGCGTGTCCATCCCACCTTGGGATTCTCCCGCAAAGCGTCTCAGAACCCGTTGGAAACCCCCTCCCCACAATCACAGTCAACAACAGCACAGCAACCGCAGCTGCCAGCGCCAAAGGAGCTACCTACCTGCACCATTGCTCAAGTCCAAGGTCGATTAAGGTCCCCGCTCTGCCCCTCCATCCAAGGATCCGGGCCTTGAGCGCGTCCCGCATTAGACGGGGCCCCCGTCTTCGACGAGGATTGTGACGCTCGAGCGCCCGCCCCCCCCGGTGCGGAACCTAGAAAAGGCGTGCTAGGACCCGGCCGCTGAGCAAATGGTGTGGTAATCAAGCGTATATCGGATTACCAATAACCCAATGAAATGACGGCTTCTCATGGCACCAACAAAGAGTAGACGACGGGGGGGAAGGAGGGGAATGGGGGGTTAGCAGACAAGGACGAAGAATGTTAATCGATAGCGTGCTCGCTACAGAGCGCAGCCTGCAGGACAAACGCCCCAACCTAGCGGAATTTGTTTCTTCCCATGGCCGTCGGTCTTCGCTGAAGAATCGCATCTTTTGACAAGTCACTAACATCGCTAGTCCCAATTGGGAAAACCAGGGGATGATTAAGCGGGCGGTATACATTTGACATCATTCCGCCGGCGGGGTACCTTTTCGTTTCCCCCTCACCACATAGTAAGGTAGGTACTCAGAGACTCGCGTAAACCTCCAAAGACGGGTACTTTGTCGACTTTGGCGCCTTACTCGCCAAAGAAATCATAATTTCTGCTGAAGAAAAGCTAGTTCGGGATCCCCCGAGTACCTTACTTCTCACGCACCGGCAGCATTGAGAAAGAGAGCAAGCTATCCTTTGCGTCGTTGTCCCTGAGCTACTCGGGGAATCGGAAAACGATTGGATCTGACGATGCCCACCGCGCGGGAATTGCGACGGAAAACGCCTATGCGCCTGCCACGAAGATTCTAGAATGCCTACGGATACTTAGTGTACATTAGACATCCCGTCCAACTCTGTCGAGACCCCTTGCAGGCGGTGAGAAACGACCGGGGTGGAGGATGGGGGCTAAACGTTCCGGATAGCTTCCCCCGCTGGAAGCAAGCAGGAAGGTTTCCCAAGTCTACCGCGCGTGTGTACATGTGTCCCTGATCGTCTGAGCCTCGTTGTTGACTGATGGAACGAACGCTTCAGAGGCGTGCATGGAAATTGTGCCTTTCCCGCGCGTCGAGCTCGTCGCAGACGTGCTTGAAAAGGGGTCCACCCGCAAAACGGATCCTGCAGAGCACCAAAGGCACACCCAAAAAGTCGCCGCATTTCCTCCGAGACCCCCTTCCCGCGCGGTTCGGGTACGCCAACGACAACCGTATTGGCCGAGGAACTGATGAACCGAATATTTGTGCCTCAAAATCGAGGGTGATTGGTTCTACATTACCAACCAGCAAACATGATTATCAATTCGCAAAGCAGACAGAGCAGGTGTGTCGTGTCGTGTCGTGTTGGTCCCCCTCAAGATACGACGGTCTGCTTGCTTGCACGATTCGAATACTTCGAACAAGACAAAGCTATCCCTCACCAAAGCACATGTCGCAGTGAGGTGACCCCCGCCCACCCGCGCGATGACAAGCAGCTGATTAAGCCAGCGACCCATAACCGCGCGCGAGGACCCACCCTGCCAGACCTTCTAAGGGACGGATACGTCTCCCGCCCAGCCATCGCGATGGCGCAATGGCGCCGTTCGTGGCGTACCTACACGTGTAGGTTACGGAGTACTCTGTATCCGTTTGGTATACGGAAGAGTCCCACATAATGGGGGGACCGGCCCCAACCTCAGCACTACCGTCCCCCGCCCGCTGACCCGCGATTTTGGAGGCAATTTGAAATGTCTTCCCCGGAACAGAAATGTCCGGCTCGAAGTTGGCTTCCGCTGCGAATGCGCGGCGTGCCTGACCGCCGTCGGTACGCCAAGAAATTGCGTCTCGGGCCCGGGGTTGTCAGCAATGGCCACCACTTTGCTGGCGGTGCCGGGCGTGCTGGAGCTGCGGTTCGGCGGTTCGGCGATGTTTGGAGGGGGGGGCTTACCCCGCGCCGGTGCGGCGAAAGACGTATCGGACATACGGAATTACACCTGTTCAGTATGCGGATTTACGGGGGAATAACATCACCTTACTCCCTACCAAGTTAATGAGCAATGGCCAAAATATCAGAATCTAAATTTCGAGGCCCCATTCATGAATCAAGACGCGACCTTTGGCTGTCTCGTCGTTTGAAGTTTCCCCGGGGCGTATTTGTTTAGAAATCTGCTTGGCACGGCTGGGACACTGCTACCTTGAGATTTCTGCCTTGATGGTTGCACCCGCGGCGTTCCTTTCCACTTTGTCAGATGGCACGCTCCATCTCAACTTTGAATCACTAATGGACTTTGGAATACCCAGGCTCGAGTATCATTCCCGCCCGCCATAATTGGCAGCTCTCACAGCCGAAGGAGAGGGGGATGGGGGATGGTTTGTAATCTTGGATCGCATGCGAGTCGTTGTGACACTGGCGGGCTTCCGCAGTCGGTTCTGTCTCATGTGCCGGCTACTATCATAGTCGCACAGCCAATTGGCTATTTCAGGATAGTTAGAGCACCTCACTTTCATCGAGTACTAAGCCCTCCGCCGGAGAGGAAGAGGGGCAGGTTCTCATGCTCTTGGCCTCAAGCAAACAAAGCCTCTTGCCGCAAGTTATGATCTAGTACAAGTAGAAGGAATGCATCAAGTCCTATGTGTAATAAGTCAGGAGAGTAAAGTGAAGGCAGCCTCACATCTTACTAAGATCTTGCATACAAGATTCAACGTGTGGAAGTATCGGCTCCGAGGGCCTTCCTTTACTTTATACGCAGTATGTGCGTACTGCTCCTATGTACCCTTTACTTGGTTGGCCTATGGTCTTTTCGTGATTCCGCTGAGCTACTGTTGGCAGAGATGTCTTCTCTGGCCGGCCAGCCCGCCCAACCCTTTTGCTGACGAGTTTTAGGTCACGACACTGGGCGGCTCCGAACTTGACAGCGTTGCTGGCGGTCACCTGCGCCGAGGGCCTGTCCGGGTATGACACCACACTACGGCGGCAACTGTTGCTGCTAGCGATGCGGTTCTATACTTCAGGGTATTTGTACAGAATTAGCTTACAGAAATGTATATAATCAGTATACTATCGGGTTATTATACAAAGCGTTTGTTGTTAATGAGTGAGGTTTTCATACACCTTTGGTCATAGTTAGAATAGTCATACCACACCAATACCCTTTCCCAGGACTCTCTTGAAGCGACTTGCTCTTACAAGTGACTTACGTCTTCAATCATAAAGACGTTGACTGTAAAGATGCAGTCACAAACACGTCTTTGGATACCTTAGTAGTGTGCTCCTGTACAAAGACCACTTTATGATGCCCCCCTCAGTCTAAGTGGTCTTCTTGTCCTCCATCATTTACAGTATTAATCTCGCCGGCACGCCATGTACGTGTTGTTACTTTTTCGACTGCTGGGCTAAGTCTTAACAAGGACAGGACATACAGCACTGCTGGGGCTAATTAGTCAAAGCATGTGAGTTGACGATTGGTATCCTTCCATCTTGTCATCCTAGTTAGACACCATCTATGAATATAAGATAAGACAGCTTCATTGAAATCTGTAGCACGAGAGTCCCTCCATGTACTGAGTCACTGCGCGTGATCATAGAGTCCTCTTGCTGAGTGACTCTTCTCACCAAAGTCTCACTCGTCTGCTCTAAAGGATTCATTTAACGCTTTGTTTAATAATATGGTGAAACCATCGCCTATACTACACATATGCTAGAGACGCTGCACCTTAACACAATGCCTGAGCAATCCAATGACTGCTTTCCCTTCGCCATTGGTCAGTCCTATTGGATCTTCTTCCCAACAAGCAAAGCCCATTTTGACCCCCTAAACACCTTATGCGTAGATGACAATTAAAGGGAAGAATCCCTGTCTCGCAACAGTCCATGTCTTTTTGTTGTCAGAAATCATTCCTTATCCGCCCGAAACGCCGTCTAGGTGTGCCCTTTTGAGGTTGCATTCCCTTCCCCAATGCCATCGGTGTGTTTCAACACCTTTTTTTGTGTCGCCATGTGCGGCTGGCATTTAATTTCTTACGTCCGATGAGGCCGAAGCCGTTACCCCGAAATATCCGAGTCGGAGCCACAGCAGGCATCGATTGATCGTCCGCGTCATCAATAAGCCCATCCGGCCATAAATTTCCCGAGTGCCTGCCTCATCCTTTCAGGACTGTCGGACTTTGGGGTGCATATAAAATGGGCATGGTACCGCCCACCACCTTACCACGTTTCGGCGATGTACTGGCCGGCCTCCTTCTTGAGCTCCCAGTACTTCTTGGCCTCCTCGCGCTCAAGATTGCCCTTTTGCATGGCAACATCCACGAGAGCCTCCTCGACGCCCTCGCCCATGCCCTTGGTGCTTCCGCACACGAAGACACGACCATCAACAGCGTTGGCAATGTACCACACCAGGTCGGCTTGATTGCGGACCTCCTCTTGGACATAACGACTCTCGCCGCGTCGGCTCTGGACGACACGCTTGACCTCGTCCTCATGCACGCCCCACTCGCCACTGTAGATTTCGTCGACGAGCGAGTCGCGAATACCTTGGAGCACCCAGACCTTGTTTGCGCAGTTGGCCGTCTTCAAACGACGCTGGACGAAGCCTCTAAACGGCGCAATACCGACGCCGGCACCGATGAGGAGCATGGGACCGTCGGAAACGAACTGCTTAGCCAGAGGGTTGGCCATGAGGCCCTTGAACATGGGGATGTGGATCTCAGGAGTCTCTCCGTTGCGCTTCGCCTCCAGCCATTTCTGGGCCTGTCGCTCGAAGAAGCCGGAGCCGATGCCGGTACGGAGACCGCGACGCCAGTCAGCAGTCTCATGAACTGTGACGGCAATCTCGATCAGCCGGTGCACCTTGCCGTCGCGCGTCTTGTAGGCGTCGTGCGGGTCATTGGACAGGGAGTAGAAACGCGGCATCAACGTTTGCAGGCAGGACAGCAAAAGATCCATGGGCGGGTGAGAGCTGGGGAACGCATGCAGAAGCTGGGACAGGGAGACATGCGGCCCGGTGCGAAAGTCGCAGAAGACGCCCTGGCCTTCGGCGGCACAAAGGTACGTCAACAGCTTCTTCTCATTGAGGTCCTCGGCGTGCTCAGCGAGGATGCGCAGAAGCTGCTTGGTCGGGGGGTAGGACTGAATATCGGAGCACCAGGTAAGCAAGTCCCGGCGTGTAGTGACCATCTCGCGGGCCTGGTCATCGCCCCACACAGTAGGCCAGCGGCCCTTTGTGGTCTTCAACAGGACCGGCTTGTCCCGAAGGAACCGAGGCACCATGAGGGCGTCAAAAACATCGTCGACACAGTCCTTGTCATTGGGTGCCATGACACCAATGGCACCGCCGACCCTGAAGTCCATGTCCTCCTCACCTGGGTAACTTGTAATATCGAGGTCGAAGTGGTAGGTGCGCTTCTCGGCGCCGGGCTTGGTCAGCTCGCGGGTCGAGTCGATGCGGGCGGCGTAGACATGGTAAGGCGGGTGCGGCTGAACGTATTTGGGAGGCTCTCTGGCGGTGTTGATGTTGTCGATGGTGAAGTCCTTGAGTTGGCTCTGGACGGTGGCGAGTGCCTCTGCGGTCTTGTCCTCGCGCGCTTCGGCACCCAGAGAGATGGCCGAATCTGTGGGAGATGAGGCGATCGCTAGGGTCGTGGTGGAGCGAGGTAGGGGCTCGAAGAAGACGGTTTGCTCCGGCATATCGGCGATGTTGGTCAACTTTGTTGGGATGTCGCCAATCTTAAGGGCGAGTGACTTGTACGCGTGGTTGTCGGGGAAGGGGATGCTCTCGTACTCGAGGCCCTCCTTCTTGGCACCCAATTTCATGCAGCAGCCGCCACCGCAGCATCTTTGGATCAATTGGGCTGTGGATTCACCTGTGATGCGCTGAATGTCGGCAGGGCTCTGAGCAATGAGACGAGTGGAAGCGCGCCGCCTCCTGGGAACCTGAGGCTCCTCATCTTGATCCTCGGACTCTTCTGAGTAGGTGAGGGAGGGTGTGACGGAAGAAACGCTGGGCTCCTCGGGAATGCAGTCGCTTGTAGACCCGATGAGGTGGGAAGCCATTGCAGTGGTCGCCATTGTGCTGTGCATGGCGACGTGTTTGCGGATATCGTCGAAGATGTTGGTTAGGTGGCGGAAGTACGGATACCGATGCCCTAGACGACTTTGATAGGTGACGGGGAGGCAGAAGACTTTGGCGTAGAGGACAGCGCAAAGTATACGTGAGTGAAAGGATGGAGGGACGGATAGTCAGTAAGTCCTCAACATGCTCGTAACAGCAGGGAGAATGGAATCTTGTATGAGTTGGTCGGAGGCTGTGGGTTGACAGATGGATGAAACCAGTTGGCGGAATTCTTGATCAGATAAGTTTGATCAGATAAGCGGGACCGAGGTGTGTGGTAAGTTATCAATCGGCTGCAGAGGGGGGGGTAGGGAAAAGAGAAAAGGAGGGAGAACGTCTCGGGCGGAAGGGGGAGGAATGTCAAGTTTTTGGGACGTGGAGGCCGATGAGGTAAAATTGGCGGCAAAACCTGGTCAAGGCTGTGCGTGCGTGCGTGTGTACGGACGAGGTTTGTCGATCTCTTGGCCGAGGGAGTGCTGGAGCAAGCGATGTACCTGTTGTTTTTTTCTAATGCTTTATTTTTGACTGGAACCGGCCGGAAAAAATAGGCACAGGGCTTGACGGTATCCAGGCTGGTGAGGGACTCTACCACGCAGGTGGGAAATAGGTAATGGACCAGATGCATCGAGGGATAGTGAGGAAAACGAAGGTCCAAAGTATCCGATTTTGGGTGCGACAGGGGACCCTGGGATACCCCTGTAAGGCCTTGCCGCCACCGCGGTGGCACCGTCACAATGGCCGCGGCCGGACAGTGAGTGGATCTAGCTTTTTACACTGTCTAGGAACCGGAGATGTTTGGCACTGTATAAGGCACGGTACGTACACGAGTTATCGGGCTTGGCTGTACCCCCAATCGGCGGGCTGAGCATGACGATTTGATTGATGACCTGAGCATCCAACGAGCATTTGTTCATGTTGGGTAATTAATAATGATGAATTATCACCGGGTAACTAGCGAAACTGACAACTCTTGATATCCAAGACATCACTGTAGACCAAGATTCTGCCTTAAGCCGGGCGCATGTTGGTTGGCACAAGTCATTACCGAGCAAAATAAAGATATATGTCAGGATGCGTCACGTCAAATCCGCCGCATTCCAGCCTATCCGAGTTCGCACTCGCCCTCGGTTCCTACCTTATCAATCAGATTACTAGCATCAGAAATACACGCACTTGCAGAAAGCAAAAGCAACGGTCCACGGACCGCAGATACACAGACCGCGCTGGGTCCTTCCTGCGTTCCCAACTTCCCCTCCACTCCTGCACTCCCGCGAGACCTTGGCCGATATCGCCCGCCCCGATGACGAGGAGACTTGAGTCTGCAGCGTCACACACTACACGCATTCATTCACCCATTCATACATTTTCGTTGCTGCATCTTTTCCCAAGTCGACACAGTCAATAAGGTAGCCCTCTTGCCCTCTTCCTAGCGCACCCTCTCATGCAAGCGATTGTATCACGGGACACGTTGACATCAACACCAATGCCATGCCCTGTAAATTGCCTGCACCACACTCACTGCCCAAAGTGCAGCGGTATGAGCCATGGCATCTCACATCGTTTCGCCTTCCACATTCCGATCCGCCAAGACCGTGGAAGGAACACTGGTTCCTGCCTTCCATCTGCCATACCACACCCCACTCCACCGGTCCCTGCCAGAATCATCCCTTTTCCGGCTTTTCTTGCCCGGCTTTTTCTCCGTCTGTCTCTAGTCAGTTGAACAAGTCCCGTCCCCCACGTGCCGTCACTCTCTTACCCGAGGTGATTTTAACCGAGCCGGATACCGGAAAGCAAAGCCAAAATGAGGTAAGCGAACCTGCCCACCCACCCACTCTTGTTGGGCTGTCTAGCTCGCTTGCTCTTCACAGTGTCGGACTATCGCCCATTTGTGCTGCACCGCAGTGGACTCGTCCCGCACACCTGGAAAACCTGACGATTCACCGGCCCCCGTGTTGCACATCGCACATTGCTGCATCGCATATCGCCGCCACAGAACAAGAGTGTGGGGTTTCGCGCCCGCTTGCGCACTTCAAGATCCATCTTACCGGTCCGGTAGGCTGGGCCCAACTTGCTCCGGACTCGCTGGCCATTGAAAGAGCCCTCATTTCACCATCCCCCCTCCACGATTATGCTCTCCCGTAGCCGTAATGCTATCCCGCTACCATCGTGCAGTACGACCGGCGCATGATGAGGTGGCCGCACCTCTGACGCACAGTCACTCCCTCCACTTCGGGGATGGACGACGGCACACGGCAGTCTCCTGCACCCACCTCCCGCGGCACCACTTCACTACTGCACCACCAATTTCTCCCGGATTGATCTCCAGGAATCAGCCCCTGTCGCTAACTGCTATGTAGACCCAATGTCTACCGAAGCAATTTCTCTACACACCACGGTCGTTCGATGAAAACGGCAGCGTGGGCAGGCCCCAAAGAATGACCTGCGATACGATTCACCGCTCACCGAGAACCCAACGGAACACACGCCGAGCACGAGCAAGACTCGGCCAAGGGTCCTGTCGAGTCAGCCCATAATGCCGGGCCATGAGCCGTTGGATTGCCACTCCTTTCCGCCGGCTCCCCTCTAAGTTCTGCGTCTGAGTTCTGCGCACACTGTGTACCGATGCCATACCGTATCCCCATGCTGGCCGTCGCCATCTGACTGTTGCGCATCAACTGTCAAATCCCAAGAACCACCAGCTGCGGCTCCGCGTGCAGAACTCCCTGCCACACAATTGACGAAAGGTTTCCCTCGGAATGCAACGCTGGTCACCCGCTCCTATGCCAGGTAGGATTGGGTAAAAATCGCCATATTCCGCAAACACGCGTCCCGGCTGCCGTTGCCGAACCGAGGAATTCCGGCCGTCTCCCCATCTCTAGACTCCAGCAACGTCGGTCTGCTCCTAACAAAACCGCTCACATGAGCGCTTCTGAGTTTTCTTGCTTGGTGATCCATCTCAAGATGCTCCCTAACTATGCAATTGGGTTCGCGATGCAGTCCACCGCATAAAATGCCGCGATAAACCTTTCCTCTCGGTGCAACTCCAAGGCTCCGACCACCCGTCTTCGATATGGTTGCAAAACTCAAATGTGCGAGCAAGAGCAATTGGCCGCGTTGAGCCGGACAACCCAACGAAATGAGGGATGCTTCATTTCCCAACGGACCGAGCATTTCCGCACCTTGCTTTTCCTCACGGAATGCCACACGTGCTGAACCATCCGATCCTTGTCCGTGACCTTTCGTCCAATCATGGCGTCCAGCCATTCCAGCTGGGGCTGTTTGGCTTTCACCGGATCAGACCAAGACATGACCGCAATCTTATCGCTCATTATCAATCTCATCAAATCAATCGCATCTAATCTGATTATGCTCAATCTCCGAGACCGGCTGCTGTTAATACCCTTGTCGACACGACGCTAGCAAATCCTTCCATCGCACACGAGCAAGCACAATTGAAATCATGGGGCTGCGAGACCCAGTCGCCCAGGTCCGCTCGCGTCTCCCTGTGTGCCTGTGTCTCATCTTCATTTCGAGCTGGTCGCGAGCGTCTTCCTGAGGCTCCAGCTTGAGCCTCGAGCTGCTCCACGAGCGCCAATACCCAGCGATATGACATGGGTTCGATCTGATAACTTTAATCGCTTCTCCCTCAAATAACAGCGACCGATTGATCAACGCCTTCACCGTTTCAGTCCTCGCTCGCCTCGTTCGGTGACCGATCTCCCCCTCTTCCCCATGGCTGTTTCAACCGTTCCCAACCAATTCTCATCGTTCAGGATTTTTGTTTGTGCGGATCAACCGGGAAGCTTCCCCGTCGACGACGTTTTGGTTGAAGCTTACACCCATCCAAATGTTGAACCTGGCTCCCGAAACTAAGCTCTTCTTTTTTGGTGCGTCTCTCTCTGAGATTGCCAGCCCATCGGCCAGCGGCCTGTTCAACCACAAGGCATGCTTCATCAGTTTTGCTCTGTGATCAGCAACAAATGCAGCAAGTCCAGCGATGCCGCTGCATTCGTGCTTTATAATTTGGGAAGCGGAAGCAGCTCATGATGGGCAACTCCAGAATCCCAACGACCTTCTCGGCTTCCTCATCCTCGCATCGTGGGGCGTCTGGAAAGATACTTCCAAGCCAGCCTCCTTGTCTGCCCCAGCATGCTCGGGCTCGCACGTGAGCTCTTCGTCGCTCCGGCACCCACATTGGTATGGTTCGTCGATCTCTCTTCACAGTGCGACGAAGCTAGCATCTCCACCTTGACGGGCACTGCGCCAGTCCCTATGCGTTCCTGCGTTTCCGCGGGACTTGTACCCCTGGTTGCCGGTCCATCAAACTCTCACCTAGCTCAAGTTCGGCCCTGGGCCTTATTGCGAGCTGCGTGGTCATCTCGGCTCGCTGCCGGCTACAGTCTGACCAGGCGTGTACGTACAATACTAGCCTAGGGAGCCACAAAGCGTACCGGCAATTTGGTTGAAGCAGGCTCGTCGTCGGACACCCTGGCCTCCCTTCCATTAGACCGTCTCCCCCCAATGGTTCCAGAAGATGTGGAAGCGAGATGATTTTGGATGAGCTTGTGACTCAGGGGTTACGGGTCGTGTCTGGTGTTCGTCTCCTGAAGTAAGAAACTGATTGAGAACGACAGCTCCCCAGCCACCCTCTCAGGGGCTCAATGGATAACATGTTTCCTTCTTGTATGTCGCTGATGTCAGCCACAGATCGCTTCTGCGAGGCGTCTGAGTGGCGATGAAAGTGCTACCAGACGAGAGAGACTGCGATGGGCTAATAATGGTCCTCTACTGAGGCTAATTGTCCCACGCCCCAAAAGGCCTTTGGGAGCTTACCATCGCGCTCTTCCCAGCGACTGAACCCAGTGCCCGGCGATGGGTTCGAACGCGAGATCAAGCGATTCACAGCTATAAACCTTTGAATTTCACCAAGCAGGCAAGTGGCGGTCCGCCAAGAATCAATGCCACACGTATTCGCCAGTCAATTGGACTTGACGTGAGCAAGAGCTGATTCTCAGAGCTATGCTCATGGTACAAACCGAGACTGACAATTTCCAGACTCCAGAGGCAATTTGGGGCCGGCTGTCTTGTACTGGGTTTTCCGTACGATGCTCAGAGGTAGGTCCGATAAACCGAAGCCTCTCGGCCGCATGTGATAGTAGCATCGTGAAAGCCGAGCTTTTGATCGCATCCAATTTCACCTACGCTAACCCGGTCCAACAGTATTGGGCGATTTCCCATCCCTTCGGTAGACTACGCGCAAGCCCACGGGTCTGGCCTTGCTTGTTCCTCTGAGCTGGGTGTTTTCTCATCAGTGGACTCTTCTTCTTGTTTTTTTTTTTTTTTTTCAGCGGTCGGGCATACATAGGAGAAGTTCATTGGTGCTCACTTAAGTTTTCGATGCACACGGAATTTATTTTCAGTCTCAGACAGAGACCTAGTTTTCGTCGGCCGCAACACCTCTCTAAATACTTGTCAACGAACACCACCGAGTTGATGCCATAATAAATGCAGTCGTAGCTTGACGTCTACTTTCCAGAGCCCTCAATATGAGTCCCCTCGATGACACAAAACCAACATGTCTTCGACACAGTTCAACTTCTTTACAACGCGCTATCAGGGGTACTTTAGCTCGTAGAGAAAGTATGAGCGGATCAGACGTTACGCCCTGCAATCAAATTTCAAGCTAGAACCAAATTCCTCCCTAGATTGGCTCGTAGATCACGATATAAAGAGACGACGTATAAGTATACTGCACAGGGGCTCTGCGTTGGCGGCAGGCGGGCGGCAGAGGGATTAGGTCAAAATTAGAGGCGCTGCTGGCTTCAGTCTCGTACCTCGGCTACGAAGGTAGTGACATGTCCATATTTCAGTAAATATATATCGAGCTTGTCTTTCACTCACTCGAGTGCCCTCGTTCGGAGCGTTCGGTGACTACTCCGGGGTGCGAATGATCGTAGACGCTATACCAGCGACGAGAATGATACTGCTGATTGAAACTTCAGGAGGGGCTGGACACTTCCCAACTCATTATTCATAATTCCTTCGTCAATCCCCCCGCAATCGCAGATGGCGAGGCTTAGCTACAGGGGGGTGTCAACAAGAATGCAGTCACCTCCCACACTATCCAGGCATAATGACGGGCCAAATCCGTGAATTAGAGACACACAACATCAAAAGGGAAACAAATCCATAAACATACCTTTATACTCGCATCCATATGCATTAGCTCAACGACGGCTCAACGACGACAAATTCTCTGAACTCGTAGAAGGCCAAACCGATTTCGAATTTCACGATGCGGTCGATCAATGGGGTCTATCTCTCTAGCTACTCCGTGGCTTATCTGCGTTGCTGAGATCTTGATTAAATCTGCAAACACGTTGTCAGAGTTTATTCGAATAGCGTACCACTGGTGTTGGAGCTTCGGTACAGAACTGAGGGTCAAGAGAAAACTGGCAAGGAGGGTGTCTGTTAGTCTAAACAACGCTCGTCTCGAGGCGCCATATAAAGACATTTCTAACCCCCATCCCCCCTCACCAGGCCCCAACCCATCGAAGAAAGGCCGTTTGATTCATCTAGCCCGCGTTGCTTAATCTGTACCGGAGTTGATCGAGCATGTGAAATGCATGTGCTTGGAGATATTTAGCAAAAAAGCGTTACATCCCTCTAGTACGCGGAAGAACGAACCCCTTTTAGTTCTCAGGGCTTAGAGAATCCTACTCTTAGTTTATGTTTCCGCAGCGGCTCGCTCTCTCACTAGAAGCTGGACTGTTGCTCTAGAGCGCATCGCAGCTCAACATCGGCAGGAAGAGGACATCAATAGATGTAGATGGTACCAACCCCAAACACACAACTCTACCGCTGTGTGTCAACTGAGGCCTCACGAGAGGATTATGACCGACTTACTAGACCCTAGACATAGTAGAGAGCGAGGGAGTTGATATGCATAGCCAAACCTGCACCAATGGGCCCAAGACGCACAAGGGGAAAAACAGGCCACCCACCCGCATTAAGACTTACAGAGACTGCCTAGGTAGGAAATCGTGTCCCCGCCGATTTAAGCTTTGCCCCATGAATCGGGGTTGATCACCCGCCCATCCATCCGTCTTCGACCTTGCTCAAAGGAAAAACTAGCACTGACTGAGTGTTATTGGCGTGAACGGGGAGGGGTTACAAGGGGTGGTGACTGACGAGTCAAAGACGCACATACAAAGTCTGTCCTGACTTGAACGGAGACAGAGTTCAATCAAAAAGCAAAAAAATTGAACATGGGTCTAATTGTCAACGGATGGGATGATACTACAGGTTCGAAAGGGTTCGCCTCGTCGAGTTGGACGTGTCTTCGGACTGAGTGACAGGTCGACGTTGGGAGAGAGACTGTAGGTAAGGAGATTGTTCGTTCTGAGCTGAGATAGTTCCTCCAACTTCTAATGAACAATGCCGGGTTCTTCATCAACTTCCCATGTGTCAGTTGGGACTAAGACCCTATTCAGAGTGATTTGCCGACTTGACTTCTGCTGGTCCAGTCGAAATCCATACCAGGTGATGGAGGACCGTCGACGGGACCCCAATCACCCGACATTACATTATCTGTGCTGCCAATGGATCGAGCTTACCACCGACCTGGAACTGATCCCCGCTTGCTCGCTCACATGCCGGCGCTACTGCCCCATGATGCAAAGATGTGCCGCCCCAAACACACGGGCCTCTTTCGATCAGACGTCTAGAAGAAAGTTGGAGCCTGATTGACAGCCATCCCTTCCCATTCCTCTAATCTCCCCGTCTTCTAGGCTCGCGAATGGTTTCAAACTCTGCGTATCTCCGGCAGAGGCACCCCGCGGACTAATAGCGCGAGGCAGGATAATTCTATTCGCAGCACAACACCCAGCGACCCCTACCCGAGTGATGTCTACCGCCTGACCAGTGCGGCAAAATCTGGCCGAATGCCTATTGACATCCAAAGATGGGTGTGAACCCCGATGAAAAATAAGCAACTCGGGAAAAGCTCAGGTTTAACAATTCGGTGGACGCGCGTCCCCTACGTTCTATTAATCGCAGAGGCCCACAGCTGAATTCAGAGGCGTATCATTTACGTTTGCTGGGATGATGCTCGTGTCTCTCATCTTCTACCAATGCCGTATTTTACGTTTGGTCGTCCGCCTTGGCTTTCTCGGGCAATCCTAACCATTGGTTCCTGCTCCTGCATTGGCTCCCGAGCATCCAAGGCAGGCTTGCGTAGGATGAGGTTGTGACGCTTCACCAACCACACAGTTCGAATATGGTGAGTCCTTGTCACGAGCTCCGCCTGAGAAGATTCTTGTTCTTGGGGTATCCTGTGACTTTTTATTTCGTTGACCTTGACCCCGACCAAACTATGATGATTTTGCCGTCAAGCAAAGACGACGCGTCCATCTTCATTCCATACCTCTGTGAGACAGAGCCCTAGGGTCACAAACTCAGAAACTGGTCTCAAGTTTTAAACAGTCTATCGGGTAGCGGTTCTGCAAACAGTCCTTTTTTTACTAGTCAGTCTGGCACTCTTGAGTCAAAGCCACACTGGTCTCAGTATGTGCCCAAAATATGATTGTTTAAATACAGATTTTGAGAGAGACAAACGACACGGAGACTATCAGCGAGTAATCTTAACTCACCGCAACCACGAGAGCGCCAAAAAGATGGACGATCTGGGAATCGAACCCAGGACCTACCGCATGCTAAGCGGTCATTATACCACTAAACCAATCGCCCATAGTGTGATCTAGCCCGGACTTGAACCGGAGACCTTCAGTGAACTGGCGAGACATGCTATGATGCTCGGCATGTTAGACTGACGTGATAACCAACTACACCACCAGACCATTTGATTGATATTCAGCTCGGCCAGCATGAGCTTCATTAGGGCAGGGTTGTGGACAAGAACGACCGGGAAGCTAGGCGGAATCCCGTCGGACGGATGCGGGCGAGTGGGTCCAGGGTCTCCGGGCTACCTTAGTCTACCGAAATTGCAGATGACCAGGTTGTCGGGATCCAAGGGGAGAGAAACCGCGTGCCCATCAGCGTGAACGCTTCGAGACGATTCGTTGCCGTTATGATTGAGACCATGGGGTTTTGGGACAAGTTGGCTGATTTACGCGGTGAGTGCGAAGTGCTGACTCGCTATATTGGCTAGGCCTCCGCGGCCAGCCGCAATGTTAGATGAAATGTGTTATTAAGGATACACGTGTGTGATAACACTCTGCCCAAGGCAAGAACTCAGTGACTAGGGATTGAGTCAAGAGACAAGTTGTGGGGTGGAGTTAGCCCCGGCCCATATTGCCATCTATTCGTTAATGTCGCGGACGCTTCCGAAGATCGTGGCGGACATAGCTCAGTTGGGAGAGCGTCAGACTGAAGCGGATTACATCCGATTAACTTCATTCAATCAATCTGAAGGTCGTGTGTTCAATCCACACTGGCCGCATTTTCGTTTTTTAGTTGCCGCTTGGTATCAACTTAGGTAGGAGGGTGTGATTAATCGATCGTTGCTTGGCGGCTGCTTGTTTGGGAGGTCGCTGGACGACGTAATGTTTATTTTGGTGCTATCTGTGTATGTCTGGGAAAGCGCTAGACATGTCGCGGCTCTGCAGCTCTGTGAAAAACGGTTGGAGATGAGCTAGCGAGCTAACCTCAGACAGTAACACCAAATTCTTGTTGGTGTGTGGCTGGTGCGCTTGGTCTCCGTGGTTTGTTTGATACCGACCGAAGCTGGCCATTCCTATGGCCAAGTAACTTCTTTGGGGCCCGGAAAACATTTCTACATTTAGAACCGATCGTGACCGTACTTGTCTTTCTTTTGTTAGTCTGTCCACTAGTTGTTGTCGTTCGATCTTATGGCCTGGTTTTTGATACAGAGAGCTGCGTCATAAAGAATCAAATGCCCCTGGGTCGTGGCCAGCTCTGGCTCGTCCGGTCGAGTTGCTCGACAATTGGGATCGGGTTCAGATGGGGAAAGTTCAGTCGTTCGTTTGGATTTCCATTCGTGGAAAGGGTTCATTGTTTGCCGCGTATGCCAGACAAAATGGGCGTCCTCAACCGGTCCGGTCAGTGCGAGGATTAGGGACCGTAACAAACATCAGCCGAAGTCGCGCATGGTAGCGGTAAAACTGGAAGGCGACGTCTGTCGGTGGCGGCTTTAAGCCATCTGACGAGGCTGTTGAGCGGACCGACAGTGGCCGGGTCGCATTGTTCTCAGGTTTGCGAACCGGACTGTTTCTGGTTGCCACTGTCATGGACAATGGAAAACAGAACATTGAGCACGCGCAGTCCTCGGTGCCGTGGTCGGCTCCGTCTATGCATTTCCTCAGAGGATTCGCAGTGTACCTGGCTTTTGAGGTGCGGAAGCCGGCTGCCGTCTTGGCGGAGAAAATCTGTCCAGGCAAATCCAAGGGAACTATTATCATGAGTGGTCGATAGAGTCGCCGGACTTCGGAATAGGTAATCAGCCGCCGTCTCGAAGGCCAAACATGGAAACAGCGCATCGACATTCCCGGGGCGGGACAGAAAATTCCATGGCACGGGGACAAGAGCGATGCTGGCCAGGGACAGGCTAGGAGAAGTCGTCTTTCTCCCGAGGGCTGACCGTGGTTCGTGGGCGGCTCAGTCGCAAGTTTATCGTCTTGTTCCCTGCCTACTATACGTGGCTGCGTGTCGTATGCGCTGAAGGTTGCGGGAAGGCACATAGTTGGTGTGGTAGCTTTCCCATGCAGATAACCCTCTCTATTCCTTCGTCATGCTGGGAGTCAGAGTGTCAGAGGGGGCCACGGCCACACGTTGCACGCGCGGCCAGCAGCAGGCGGCCCCCAGGTTCGGTAGCTGACTAGCCGGCGATCTCTGTGCACTGCCTTCCCGGCGGCAGTGAACGGCCGCTACTGGGAATGCATGGATGGAACCGGCTGGAGACGATGACAGGCAGGCAGGCAGGCAGGCAGGCGAACAGATAATTCTTGCAGGCTGTCGGTAAATCTTTCCCTGGCTGAGGATGAACCCTGTGCCTATTCTTGGACATCATTCTTGGCAGGCCATGCGTTTCCTCACGGAGGCGCAAACATTGTGTGTACGGACATTGAGCATTGGCTTTTGTCTGGCTGTCGGATGCAGGAAGAGGCCGTGATGATTTCAGTTGCACGGAGAAATGAGCGAGCAGGTTTGTTGCATTGCAGGGAATGGGGGTGTGTCGAGAGATGACGAGTACCCCAGATGGAGATGGCGACGCCCATGACCATGGCGGCCGCGAAAGACAACCTACGGCAGGATCCGAGACAAGGCTATTGTGTTGTCGTGGGATGCCTGGGTGCCGTCGCAACAGTTGTTTGGTCGTTGAAGAAGGCGGTTTAAATGGTTCGTACTTTGGCTGAAGTTGCTGAAGCAGCGCGCGTTTGGCTCTTGAGGCAGGCGGCTTCAGAGTTTACACTTGGCTCATGGGAGATCTATAGGTTGATTGCAATATCGAAATTCGGATTTGCCAGGCACCTTGCATTGGGGTGAGGGGGGTGAGGGATCAGGGAGATCCAAGAGTGAGAAGAAGGGGACGACGGCAGCAGCGAAGAAGCTTACTGAAAAGCCAAAGGTGGCGCTTCGAGAAGGATAGGGTCTGACTCTGTTTGTTTAAGTGGGTTGAGGTTAGAAGTTGATCGAAGATGGGATGAATATGGAGGAGTTGCGCTACACTAACAATTTCTGGCGCGTCTCGGCCAGTAAGCGAGCCGAGAGGAACCCCTGCATCCGTGCCCGAAAGGCAAGTATCCGGCCCGTGCAGAACGCCATAAAAGGTACTGGATGATACTTGCAGAAGTCTTGATCCAGGAGGTATCCCCTGCCAAAGGAGAAGGATTACCTAAGACGCTCGTCTCACTCTACGTAGTATTCCCAGGACAGGTATGGAGTACCCATAGAAACTTGCTTGTCAAACCCGGATTTGCGTTACGCTGCATTCAGTACCAAAAAGAGGTTGATCTCCGCCGCATTCTAAGGTTAAGAGCCTGAGAGAAATCTCTGATTGGTAAGTTGCCTGGTAAGACAACGGGAGCATGGGCGAGCGCAAACCCGAGTTTGACGAGTTTCTGCGGTATCTTGTTGAAGCTTGAATGCACGGCATCTTTGATACTTCGGCAATTACCGGTCGGGTCAGTCACTTGCGTCCTCCGTTTCTCATGGCAAGTTGACCAAATGACGCCGCTAGACTCCCGGCTTGCGGTTCCCGGAGCCAGGTCAAGTGATCTCTTCAACGCAAGGACGCCAGGCGACTACGGGGATCCAAACATTTCCCCCCCCCCCCAGCCATCAGCGGCAGATGTTTGGGGCTCTTCTTTGAGGCACGGGTGTGGCAGCAAGCTAAAATCCGGAGGTGGCAGCTCCCGAACGACTCCTGTTGACCATCCATGTTTCAGATGCGCCTGGCAAGTCCGCGAAACCGCCCTCGACGCCCAAGGCAGCAGAAGTCGATCACGACCCAGTCGGTCCAAACTCCCAAACCCTCCGAATTTCACTCGTGCCCGGCCCAGGCGCCAGGTCAAGCTTACCAGTCCTCGACTTGTCCTTGGGTCCCAAAGCCCCTTTTTGGGGCGCTGGAGGGGATCAGACTCGAGGTCGGGGTTGCTTGTGTTATGTCTCGCCCCGGTGCCGCAAGGGAAGCGGAAAGCCCTGCTTTGTCTGTGTTGCATCTCGTCTGTGTTTCTGTTGTGTGCGCCTGCACGCCTGCACGCCTGCGCGCGCCGCTGCGAAGCATGGCTAGCATCGTTGTCCGATTTCACTCTTCTCTTTTCTTTCATTTGTTTTCATTCATTTATTTTCAACTTCCCTCTTTTTGCTCTAACTTTTACTGCTTCTCTTTGACAATCCGCTGCCGTGCCTGTTTCCTGCTCGGTTTCTTTCCTGGACTTTGGGCCTTTATAGGAGACACACCCGAGAGTCGACAACCCAACTACACGCTGGACGACGGTTGAACGACAAGGAAACAGACGACGGGACGCGGTTAGCATTCGGGTTTCGTCAACATTCGTCACTCGAAACATTCGTCACCTCCTTTTGTAAACTCCAAATTTTCATGCCACCATCGGAGCGTCGACTTCGCGCCAGGCCTGGCTGGTAACCTGTTCATCTAATGGCAAATATCTTGAAGACATCTCCAAGTCGTCATACTTCCCTCTCCATTTCGGGAAGTCTTCCCCAGCAGACGACGTCTACTTGTTCATAATACCGACTCGATTTGATTTCGGGACCTGGCGTTGTCCTGTATCTTGTTGGCGCTGGATTGATACCCTTTAGACTTGTTTTGAGGAACAGTCCTCCATCTACTTTCTTTTCGAACCACAAACGAGGCTCGCGAGTCTCGATACGTCACATTTCATGAACCAGACAGCCACCATGTCATCCATGCCAATGGAGCTCAATCTGCCCTGGGTGGTTCCCGGTGGCCAGCGCATCAGCTACTACGTCGCCATAAGCGCAATGCTAGTGGCAGCCTGGCTATTTCAGTCGCGAAGGCCAAAATTTCCCAACATGCCTTTCTACAAGGCCGACAAGACGAAGTGGATGTTTGACGCTGAGACTTTGATTCGCGACAGTTACGGCAAGGTATGTTGCGCAACAAACTGACTTGTTGAAGTCGCTAAGACGAAAGCCAGTTCCGCGACACCGTATATCAAATCAAAGCAACAGAAGGGCTGCAGGTAATCGTACCTGCCAGACTCATTGGCGAGCTGAGAAGCTTGCCAGAGGAGACGTTGAGCGCCACAGAGGCCGTCGATGAGGCCATGTTGAGCAGATATACCAACTTCACCCTGGGCAACCATGCCGACCTACTGTCTACACTAATACGGTGCAAGCTCTCGCAGAATCTGGCCAGGCTCGTGCCTCAGCTCAAGGGCGAGCTCGAGCATGTCGTGGCTACAGAGTTTCCGAACTGCAAGGGTAAGTGATCAGTCAGAATTTCTGCTTCGCCCAACTAACAGGTCTAGAATGGACACCGGTAAAGTTCCAACCCTTTGCGCTGCGAGCTATTGCACGGATGAGTGGCCGAGCGTTTGTAGGCCCTGACATCAACCGACAAGAGCAGTGGATGGACATCAGCATCAATTTTGCCATCCATGTCTTCGTCGCCGTTGTGAAGATGCAGCTCTTCCCAGAGTGGGCTCGTCCGATCGCGCAGTATGGAGTCTCAGAGCTGCGTCAGATTCGTAAAGATATCAATAAGGCCACCACCATGCTGGAACCCATCATCCACGAAAGATTAAGGGATCTGGAGATGCCTAGCTACGAAAAGTCTCCCGACGATTTGATTCAGTGGCTCGTGGAAGCCCTTCCAGAGGACGAGAAGAGGGATGTCAAATCTCAGGCGCATCTCCAGCTCATCCTGGCGGCTGCGTCGATTCACACCACGAACAACCTGGTGACGGATTGCATCTACGACCTAGCGGCTCATCCAGAGGTGCAGGATATGCTGCGTGAAGAGGCTCATCAAGTCCTCGAGGTAGAGGATGGTTGGGCGCGGAAGGAGAGCATGGCGAAGTTGAAGAAGCTCGATAGCTTCATGAAGGAAACCCAGCGGCTCGCTGGAAACATCAGTATGTTGATCTGTACATGTAAGAGTGAGACGATTCCACTAACACTGTTCAGCCTCCTTCATCCGAAAGGTCGTTAAGCCCATTGACCTCTCCGACGGTACCCACCTGCCCCCCGGCACGAAACTTCTGGCCCCTCAGGCCGGCATCTCTCACGACGAGAGATACTTTGAGAACCCAGACACTTTCGACGCGCTGCGGTTCTACAAATTACGGCAGAAGTCCGACGAGGACGCAAACAGGTGGCAGTTCACCAGCATCAGCGACACGAACATGAATTTTGGCGCCGGGAAGCATGCCTGCCCGGGCCGGTTCTTCGCAGGGAACGAGATCAAGATGGTCCTGGCGTACTTTTTGCTCAACTATGACATGAAGCTCAAGGACGGGGAGACACGACCGAAGCCGATGGTCATGGTGATGAGCAAGTCGCCTGATCCGAACGCGGAGGTTTTGTTCCGGAGGCGAACGGTGGCAGCGTAAGGTTGCCGTGAGGGGAGTTGGATTCCACATCAACAAAAGCATCGAAACCAAATTTTCAAACGAGAGAGAGAGTCATTAAAACCCAACCGCAAGTCTGCCATGGACAGCAGACACGGACACATACATATCACAAAGTTAAACCACTCATCTTTCCGGCGTCGGGGCCTGGAGCTCCAGAAGTCTTGGAAAGGCTCAATTGGAGGCTTGCTGCCGCCCGTGGAGGAGAAACTAACTGTACATTCACCTACTATAGACACATATCACCTCATCAATATTCATGGCCGAAAAAGGGATGCGAGAAGATATCATTAGAAGCGAGCACAGCGATGGAAGCGCGGTTGATGGCTGAGTTGTGCTTTACTGCCTTGGTTGCTAGCATTCATAGGCGAGGTTCTTAAGTGACGCAATACATGAAACCGTTACTATTCTTATCCAACAGGACTCCAAATAATGTTCTAAGAATGAGTTGTGTGGACTTGGACACCTACCTTATCGGAGGGCAATCGCAGAGGTTGAGGCTTTGACTGAGATGGGGTTTTCCGAGTCAATAAACCTGGGTACTTATATGGTCGAGTCACTGGTATTCGACAAGCCTTGTTGGCTAAGTGGTATAGCGTCTCACTAGTACTAATGACATGAGAAGATCGGCGGTTCGATTCCGCCACGAGGCAACTTCTTTTGCACTGTTCTATGATAATATTAAGTAAGCTATTGTCGACTTTCGGCTAGCTTTTCTTTTATGCCTCTACTAGGATATACATATATATGTATATGTGTGTGTGTGTCTTTGTTTGAGTGCTTGTTCTTGTTAGTGTTTAAGTCCGGACCCGTTCCAACGGCCTGCGGAGCAAGACTGGCGAGTTCAGCTTACACCAAGGAACCCCGACCACCCAGCAAGGTTGAGTCGCCTTACGGATCAAATTTCGTCTACATTGATGACCTCATTTGGGCAAACGTACTATGTAGGCAGGCTCTAACACTTTTGTAGTAACCCCCTCCTTGTAGGGCTGCCGCCCCGCGGAAGTGCTTGCTTACTCGGGAAAGCGGGTAGCCACGATGCGTGCGTTTCGTTCAGACGTGATGTGTTATGTAAGCCGTGTAATGATGCTGACTGCGGGAGGTGACTTGCATTTCGGATGTTGACACTGGTGCAGCAGCAGGCCAAGTAAAGTAGGTATGTCATAGCTCCCTTGCGCCTATTTACTCATCTACCTTGCTTGCGTGGGTGAGCTTGTCGGATGAGATTCGTTTTTGGCTTCAGATGAAGAAGCCCTCTGCCACGCGAAATAAGGTCCGTGGAAGCAGGCTGCGATGGAACTCTCCCAATACCACCACCAGCATTCGTCTCCCTTCCGCCAGTCGTCGCACACAGACAAGTGCGCTCATGTTCTCTCGAGACTCTTCTCCCACCGCACCCGCTCTCATAGTGACGCACACAATGACTCGAACCAGACAATTGTACCATCATCAGCGTGACGCCGCAGTCGTGTGTACCGCCAAACCTGGAAGCGCATCCTTGAAGTCACTAAAATGGACTGTTTTCAACATCCTAGCTACCCTCAGCTAAGCAGGCACGGCAAGACCGTAGGAGGAATTGGAATTTCCAAATTCCATGCGGAAAATCCCAAGGATTTGCAGCCCTATCAAACACAACAAGCCCATGATTCGCCATTTTCCGCATATTGTCCGCCATCTCCCTATCAATTTCCAAAAGTGGTGACCGACGCCGTCGGCCGTCGCCACTCCAAATTCCAATGCTGTGAACTTACCTGGCGTTGTGCCGGGCATGCCACCCATCCCTCTTCCCCCCCCAATCCGGCCTCGTCATCGTCTTTCGCGTCACCTCAGTCTTTTGGTTGGCCGCTCCACTGTCTCCTGGCCACAGGAAACGGTTCGAGATGGTTGCCGCACATGACAGCCAAGCCTTCATTCTCGCAACATCGCAGCCTCGCAGCCCTTGCTTATCCCTTGTCCCGTCAACACCCTCCGACGGGTGCATTCTTCGCAGGCTATCCTAGGCGGGGCGATGGACACTCACATCACCTGCGTGGTGCAATCCCCCTCCTCTCTCTCCCCCCCTCTTCGCGGTTGCTCCGCACTCCGCACCTCAGACCCGTTGTAGAACGCTGTGCATTAGCCTCGCAAGATAGCGCTCGTGTACCGGGTACATCACCTGTCTGATTTACGCAATTCAAGCCCGTTCTTCTCGACATGGCTCGTCCCGAGAAGTGTGGGGACTTTTCGCTCCCGCGCGCTAGGACTAGGCCGGAGGAATCGTGGTGCACTCGATATCGGCTGAACGATGCAGTCTCAACCGTTCGTTGGTGTCAGGTTGGTTAATAAAGTGCAGCACTGAGCAGGCGGCTGCAACGATTCCCATACGTGTATTCAACTAGAAATAGAACATCATATCCCCCAAAACAAAAAACCGGTATCGCAGCCCCTTGAGTCAGCTCGAAAGATGCCCCCGGGGTTACCTTTACATACCAACAATACTGGGTCTTCAAAGGGTATCAGTATGCCGCCCAGACAAAGCAGATCCGTCGCTCCAAACCAAATTAAAATCTATCATCCCTCTTTGTGCCAGGTCTGTTTCCGAGGCATACAATGTGGCATCTGGAACCCGACCGGCATCCCAGCCGAAAGCTTAAAAAAACAAAAAGCGCTCGCTAAGCAAATTCAATAAACTTCAGTCGATCGACTCGCTTCCTCGGGGTACACGCTTCGATTGCCGCTCGACCAATCCTCCGTCGCCGCTCTTGATGGTGCAGATATGCGCACGTCGCGCTCTGGAGGAAGGGAGGTGCGTTCCGGAGAAGCCTCCCGCCATGGCGACACCATCCCACTTCCCGTAAGCGGACCAAAAAACTCTTCTGGAGATTTAACAGCATCGTCTCTCCACCAGTGGTACAGCACGTCTCGCTGCCACTGTTGCACGTTCCCAATTCTTAGCCGAAGAGTGTGAATGAACGTTGAGTAAAGAAGCTCGACAGCAAGCGGAGACGTACGCAGCTGCTGCAGAAGCCACCGCGTGATGAAATCCGACTTATCCTCTTTCTTGAATTCACTGATCAGTCTAGAAATGCCCAGTTCCTTCTGAGCCGCGCGCAACTGCGGTTGCGCGGCAGGATCGGCCGCATGAAGCTTCGCTGCCCGCTTCACCTCCTCAATGGCAGTCACTGGCTCCGGCCGAAGCACGTGGTCTGGACGGGATAGGAGTTCGGGAAACAGACCATGGGCCAGGGATCCTGATCTTGGAGGCACGCTGTCGAGTGCCAGGTCCTCGCCAACGTTGGGGTCGAGGGCATGTGCGATTCTGAAGGACGGATGCTTCTTCATGGCCCCCTTTTCTTCGCAAATCCGCTTCAGTCTGCCAACCTCTTCCGTCAGGCGGTTGACGGCCTCACGCATCTCGCGCTCCTCTACCGGATACTCGTCCATGAATTCGACTTCTTCCGTGTTAAACTTCATGCCGGTCGATTTCTTGAGGCCCATGCTGTAGGCATATTGTTTGTGATAAAGCAGGAGATCGTCGTACTCTTCCTTGGCGTTATTCAAATCCCCGATAGTAGACACAAGGTCTTGCCAAAGCGGATGAGCATCGTCAGGAGGGCCGTTCCGGGAGATACCGGTGAGTTCGTATGGCACATCCGGTTGCCCTTCAGATTCATCGGCCTCAGAATTCTCCTCCCGCGCCCTTGACCGGACGTGTCTCTTGCTACCAGCTGCCAAAAGACTGAAGAAACGTGTTTCAGTATTGTTGAGGCCATCCTCTTCTTCGTCCAGCGACAACTCGAGTTCCTCATAATTAGACTCGATAGAATGGTACTTTGTTCGAAGTGCTTGCATCTCTGCAAATCGCGACTCGAGGGTTTGATCGGATATCCCGGCTAGACCACGCCGGCCCTTGACAAGGATAGGGCGCAGCATGTTCATGAAGTTGTTGTCAGCTTCATCCTTCCTGCGGCGCAGGTGCCGAAGAGTCTCACGCCTCTCGGCCATGTCCTGCTTAAGCAAGTTCACCCGTTGACGACTATGCTTCATCTGTACCCATAACTCCTGAATGCCATCATCCAATGATGCTATTGACGCCACCGAAGATGCATCAGAATCAACGAGGCTGGGGACGGAGCTCCGTGAATTCTCGAGACGAGAGACTTTGTCCGTGATGGAGTCTGTAATGTGTTTCCTCTCTCGATCAAACACCCTGCGGTCTTGCACGGTGGGCATAAGCGGTGGGAAGACAACGCGATTTTGCTGTTCAAAGTAATCGGCCTCCGAGGAGCTTGTACCAGAGTCCGAGCTGGTGTATTCATGATGCCACGAGCCTGATGATAAGGACATGGACGGCGAAAGGCTGCGTTGCACCGCGGTCTTTGCCGGGCCTCTACCCCTTAAACCGACATCGAGGTTCGGCGGCAGCGGCGGCGGCGGAGGTGGTGGGTGTAGCAACATGGTAGGGACCGGCGGCCGCGATCCTTGGGATGGCGGAGGTGGAGATGGAGGATGTTTGTGTCCGTGACTGGTCCGATGGGATGGAGGACGCGGCGTGTTCGGGCCCGAGGACTCAAAACCATGGCGATGATGTGACGCATCAGATGTTGAACATGTGGGTAGAGCGGGCATCGAGGAGCCAAGGGAGTTCGGTCGTATCAATGTCGGGGGAGGAGGTGATGTTTGTGGTGATGGCAGGAGCGGGAGGCTTTCAAAATAGCTAGCATCAGTAGGCGTTGCTTCGGATGGAATGGCATGCTCATGAGAGGAGGCATCCCCAGACAAACTTGAAGCGCAGGTCCGTCGCTGGGGGTTTTTGGTCGTAGCCATGAAAAGAGGCTATGGTGCGTACAGGTCGTGATACTGTTCCATCGCTTGGTGGTGTTTGGTGATCGGGCAAAGGGGAAAATCGTCGATTATTGCCGCCGGATCGAATTTCGAAAGAGGTGCGACGACTGGAGATTGTTGTGGGCGTAGTCAACGCGGCTCGTTCCAGTCACCAACTTCCTGAGGTACTGCTAATTACGGGTGCATGCCAACAGCAGCAGCAGCAGCAGCGTGTGAGCGAAAGGTTGGTTGTTGACCGAGGCGTGCAAGGCCGTTGGAGGAGCCACCTTGACCTCTTCTCGGTAAGCGGATCCACTTACCTCCCGTGTGCTAGTCCCCTTGCACCTGCACCTTCCCACCGTTGGCGGAGCGTAGCTGTTGCCATCCCGACGCTAGTCCCGATATGTGTCAGCACCTCAGCTAATGAGCCCCAGCTTCCGTGGGGGCCTTCTCGGCGGTCCACTGGCAGGTGGACACGGAGAGCGCGGGGTCGCGTCGAGCAGTCATCGCTACTGGTGGGAAGTCATCCCACACCAAAATACAACTGGACCAAAAGCGAGCCTGGTTCCATTTGTCTTTTCCAATCGCTCGTACCAGTACAGAATTTCCATCGACACGCGAGCCAACCGCCGCCAGCCAGCAACCTCTTCGGGCCTTCATACAGGCAGGGGTGGCGCAACTTGGGTCGCACGCCAAACAACGAAGAGAACGGAGACGGGGGTGCCATTTGTGAGACCACCTCGCGGAAGAGGGCGAGCCTTTTGGCGGCTGTTGTTTCTGTCACTTGCTCCACGTACGGTGGAATACTCGATTGATTATGAAGTGCAGTCTTATCGACCCGGGGGAGGGTAGACTCGGGAAGAAAAGGCGACCGTGCCGTGCCACACCTTCTCGTCGTCTCCGTCTTCCGTTTCCTGCCTCACGCTCTCCCGTTTACCGATCTTCTTCCTCACACTCTCCTCTCAACCTGAGACCGACCTTCCAGCTCAGTACATCCCGTTAGGATTCGAGGTGTCCTGCAAGACGATGCATGCTCTCTGAAGGCTCATACCCCCCTTCCTGCAAGAGAACTGTCGCTTTTGCGCCAGTCATATTTCGCAAGATACGTCACGCGTTGCCGCACAGCTGCTCCGACCAATTAAGCGGGCACTCTTTCATCCTGTCGTGGCCTCGAGGCCTCGAGGCCCGGCTTGCCTGTCGAGGTCCGCTTGTCTGTTGTCTCTTTTCCTTGAGCCTCAAGCTTACACTATCACCAAGACTCGGTTTCCGTCCCCGAACCCGGTCTTGCGTAGAGGCCCACCCATGATCGGCGCCGACGTTCGAAGCTCTTCAAGTGTCGACACAAGATGCCATCATGCACAAGTCAAGCAGGTCAAGCAAACACAAGTCGAAGAGTGGAGGAGGGAGAGGTGGGAGTCAGTGGAGTGAATGGCTTTGGAGCGAGCAGTACCAGAAGCATTACAAGTTCCGCCAGCACAGCAATGGTGAGTCATGAACTTTCTATCCCGAACACAACTGACGTTCAAAGGCGAATACGAGTATCACTGGCAGGATGTTGTTTCAACGCCGGCGCCTGCGCCTCAAGACGATTTCACTCCCCGAGCAGTAGACGAACTTACGGAAAACATGGACAACCTCGACCTGCCATCTACCCCCGAAAACAGTTATAGCTACGAGGAGCAGGATATCGAGCGTAATGGTGAGTTGGACAATAACGTCGCATAGCCGTGGCTAACACTGCTGTAGATCCATCCTACATGTATCAACCTTCATCGACATCACACGGCAACTCAGGTCGATCTAGGAAAGGAAAAGAGACAGTCTACGCCCCAGATCCGCACGATGAGGGAGACACTCCACCCAAAGAGCCTCCCCCAGCGGCGCCACCATTAGATCCATTTTGGGGCGCCAAAGGTGGCACGACTGGACCGCATGACGAAGAGTGTATGTGAGGTTTCTCTCGTGAAAAAAGCGTCGCTAACAAACCGATAGTAACTCCTCCGCAGGCTAGCGCAGAAAGCCTCTACCACGAGTCCCAGGGATATGGGGCAGCTCATGATCCAGTTTCAGCTGCTTACAGCCAAGGTGAGACCCTCGTATTGACGTTTTGAACCAAGCTAATGCCTGCAGACTCTGGGTATGCAACAGCTGATTTAGATGACTTCGATGACCCGATTGTGCAAGAGGCTATGACAGATCGCAATGAGATGTATGGGATTTCTAGCCAAGGCGGACCATCAACAGAGCCCGCCTACGGTAAGAACTAGGCATATTCCTTGAGTACCACTTCCCATGGCTAATTACCAGTGCAGGTTTGTACGAGGATGACGATGGTGCTGCAACACCGAGGGGCACGGGCCGGCAAAGTCCTTCGCCATCCTTTGACATAAGTGGCACTGATGGTTCTGTTGAAGATCTTGACCCACGTAAGTCAACTGATCTATCTATCTTCCTGCATGTCCCCTCTGACAAATTGCAGGTTATGTGGTTGAACCGTCACACAGATTCCGCCCCGGATCGGTAGGTTACTCGATATGTTTATAACTCCATTTGACTAAGTGTGACAGGTCTTCAAGGTCCTCTGGTCGGAACCATCAGGCTCCCACGCCACGGGAAGCTCAACGATATCCGAGATGCAGCAGAGGCCAGACAAGTACGGTGGATCAGTATTCATCGGTTTCAGGCGCTTCATTGTCATTGCAAATGATGAAGGGCACTGCACCTGCGTGTAGGTCAAAACCAAACCTTTTTGCACACTTGACTGACTGATAGATCAGGCCTATCCTCACGTACCAAGGCAAAGCTTGCAACAAGAAAGGCGTGAAAGCTCACAAGCACGGCATGATCTATAGCCATAAACCGCATCGGCCGCTGCGCGACGAACCAAAGCTCGGGTTCCCCCCAGTCCGAGTGAGGATCACGTTGGAGGGAGAAAAGCTCGCCAAAGAATCGCGCGTCAACTATTCCAAGCTTGTCACGGTCGAACACAACGTCAAGGTCTTATTCATCGGCTACATCGGCCCCGGCGACTTTGAATACGTTGAGGATGCTGTTGACGACTGCTGGGAGAAGAAGACTCGAGCGAAGAAAAGATCAAAAAAATAAGCAGGCGACTTTGTCTGCAAACATGTTTGCGTCTCTATCACAACTCGTGATAGCGGCACAGTTTTACAAGATATATACGTTTTGAGGAGCTAGGTCCACCTACCTCACGCTCCTCTATCACGGTTGGACGACAGTCTACTTTGCCGACAGCCCGGCTTCTTTGCGACGATGTTATTAAGGAAGCTCTGACACCATGATTCACATGTTATCAAACATTTATTTTGGATTTATCTGGCATGAGTTTGCGGCATTATTAGCATTCATGCAGGCTTTAACAACAGTGGGGAACATGGGAACAGGCCATGGGCAGATTGCATTATCAGAGTCTTTTCTCATTTTGCGTGGACGTCTCTTCGACACGATTACGACTCTCATCTTACGTCTATCACTCAACACTGAACTACTTGCTTGTCTCTACTTGTGAAGTACCTTGCATATATATCACGATGAGGCTGCGCCGCACGCCGGCCAGGACCCAGTATCCGGGAATTAGGCAGTGCTACCTTACATGGAATTTACAATTCTTGTCTGGTAATGTTGCACTTTGGTTTTTCCCCAGGCAGCGAAAAGCCAAAATGCTGTGCGTCAGTAATCGGCCCCGACCCCACGCTTTCCCCGGTGTGGGCCCGGTGTCTGAAATCTGGAGCTAGCGGGACAGCCGAGGCTCGGTATCTTGTCCCCCGCAAACGTCACCGCCTGGGGGCAAGTCGGTCTAAATGGAACTCTGGGGAGAGAGGAGGACCTGATTAATTATTTACCTGTAACAAATTTCCACTCCCAGACCCCTTTTACGTGGCTCTTCTTCCTACATACCTGCCTACTCTTCTTTCCCTTTTATCCACGTCGTTTGCAAACTTTTTCTTCCTGCACTAGGGATAGCTGTAATCTCAATTGATCACAGAACCGAAAGGGAAAAAAGCCAACAATGGCCGAAACACAGCTCAGCGATTTCCCCTCTCTCTTCTCCCTAAAGGGCAAGGTCGCCGTCGTGACCGGTGGCTCCCGTGGCCTCGGTCTGCACGCCGCCTCAGCGTATGTTTTCTAAGTCACACCTCTTTTCGGCGTGCCTTCTTCAATTCGCGTGATCCGACTGACGAGATGAAATTGAAATAAAAATAGCTTCCTCCAAGCGGGCGCCTCCAAAGTCTTCATCTCCTCCCGCAAGGGCGCTGCCTGCGAAGAGGCCTGCAAAGCCCTCAACGCCCTTCCGAACCTCAGCCCCGGCGCTGTCGCAATCCCGATCCCAGCCGACGCGGCCTCGATCAAGGGCGTCGAGCACCTCGTCGCCGAGGTAAAGAAGCACGCGGACCACGTCGACATTTTGTTCGCCAACGCGGGCGCCACGTGGGGCGAGGCGTTTGATACGCACCCAGACGAGGCTTTCGCCAAGGTCATGGACCTTAATGTCAAGGGCGTGTTTAATACCATTCGGCTATTTACGCCGCTGCTCGAAAAGAGCGTGGCTGCGAACAAGGGTGGGGAGCCCGCCAAAGTCATCATTACCGCGTCCGTTGCCGGGCTGGGCATCGGGACGCTGGGGAAGCAGGGGACGTATGGGTACAGCGCCAGCAAGGCAGCCGTGATTCATCTGGGACGGAACCTTGCGCTGGAGCTGGCGCCGAGAGGAATCACGGTCAACTCCATCGCGCCCGGGTTCTTCCCCAGCAAGATGTCGAATGGTTTGCTCGAGTTGGGCGGCGGGGCGGACAAGATTGGCAAGGGGAACCCGATGGGGAGACTGGGACGGCCGGAGGATATTGCTGGTGCGGTGGTATACCTCGCCAGTCGGGCTGGTTCGCACGTCAATGGGGAGGTTATTGCTATTGATGGCGGGTCGTTGTGGCAGCGGGGGGAACTGAATGTGCCCAGCAAATTGTAATCAGGAATGTAAGATTGGGCAGAGTGTAAGCTGCAGGATGTAAATGAGTTGTAAACCTGGGTGTCTGAACAAAGTGGGCATGATTGCGTCGGGTTGTATCATTCATGCCTGGGTCTTCAAGTCTATCATGCTACCATAATGCGTTTAACTTATGCTGCACTCCCACCTCTCTTTTTTACCGTGTACAAATCGGGGACCGAAAAAAAAGAGGTTATAACATGGACCCATTTGATGTAAGTAGAGCAATGTATAATATCTACAGCGGCTTCCGCGCCACCCAAAAACTTGCGCGGTACGTGGTGTGTAACATACTCTCCGCGTCGTGGATATACGGCGCCTGGATCCCCGTCTCGCGCCTCTCGACGACGAAGCCGACCCGCTCGACCAGCGCCATGACCTCGTCGTCGCTGAGCTCGAAGCTGCCCGGGTCCGCGATGCCCGACGAGTTGTTCGCGTCGTGGTCACCGTCGCCGTCCGTGTCCCGGCCATGGTTTCCCGGCGCGTTATTCTCGAAATGCCAGAGCAGGGGACCGAAATTGACGAGGACGCCGCCCGGGCGGAGGGCGTAGTGGATCGTCTCGAGGTAGCGCACGAGGTTGGGCGCCGTGTCGAGGAAGAAGACTGTCGCGACGGCGTCGTAGGCGGCGGCGTGGTCCTCGTCTGCGTAGAGGCATAAAAAGTCGGCGGCGCACATGGACATGCTGCCTACCGTGGGCCCCGCCTGCGCGAGCTCTGTGGCCGGGTGGATATCCGGGACGGCGCAGCTGCGGAGGTGGTTCTGCCGGGTGCGGTGGTTGGAGAAGGAGTGGACCCAGGGGTAGATTTTGTGCTGGCCGGCGGCCTTTGTGCAGTTGAGGATGTAGGAGGAGGCGAGGAGCTGGTGGTAGGATATCTCGTTGCCCTCTGCGTCGTGGCCGTTCCGGCAGAGGTCGAAGACGAGACGGCCCAGGCCCGCGCCGGGCACCAAGACCTTTAGGGGCTCAACGGGGGCGGAAGGAGATGAAGAAGACCGGGTCTTGCGCTCGCGGTCGAGGGCGTCAAGGACGCGGCCGTAGCATACCCTGCGCTCCTCGGCGCCCTCGGCGGACCAGTCGCGGAAGAACTGGCGGAGGGTGCTGCGGGCCTTGTCGGTGTCGCCGTGCTTTGCGACGCCGACCCAGGGGTCCGGCAGTCTTGGTTCTTCGGTCGAACCTTCGGGCACGAGGTGGAAGGAGCGCAGGCCATTGTGGGCGATGGCGCGGGCGAGCTCGGCGTTGGAATCGATGGCCTCGTCGGTGCGCTCCAGGGTATCAAGGAAGTTGAAGGGCGGAGCGGCGAGCATCTGCCAGTGCGCCTGGGGCAGGGCATAGAAGGATTGGCGGCGGAGGTGGGTTACGTTGAAGTGTGCCACCTTTGCGTATTGGCTGGGGAAGTATGTTAATGAGTGACGTGAGTCTGAGAGGATTTTTGAGACAATGGCGGTGATGAAGATGAGAATGAAAGTGAAAAGTGAGAGAGTCAGTCCGTCCGTCGGTAGGTTGTGGTATGTCAGGATGAAGAATCCGCCTTGCATAGCTCATTCGTGGTCCGGCAGCAGAAGCCCCAGTAGACTTTTTTTCCTTTTCTTTATTTTTTTGCAAATCAAGAAGAAATTTAAACACTCACAGAAACGAGTCGAGGGCGCAGAATATGACCCTCGTCTCCTCCGGATCGTCAACCGTGTTCTCCATGCCGCTCCATTGCTCGTCGTCCGTCATGGCCGGCTGTTTCCCCCGTCCTTCTTCCTCTGCTCTGCGCGTTGTACTTGCGCCCGAAGAAACAGTCTACATATACCAATTCAATACCAGAGTCGAACCTAGTCTGGCGGTGGTGGTGGTGGTTGTGGGCTGCGCAAGTGATTCTGATGAGGGGCAGTTGATACAGCCCACCCTGCTCAGTATCCGAAATCCGTTTGTAAACAACTTGGTTCAGTGATCATGGTTCCCTTTGAAGAGATGATTGCTCTCCGTGTTGATGGAGGTGAATAATACAGGGAATCGAGACACCTTGGTATAATATATCGAAATCGTTTGAGAGAAAAGCCAGAGCTTCAAGAGGACTCGATCAAACAGGAGCAAAAAAAAAAGCAATCGTCGGAACCCCGCGGCGTCGTTGCTCCCAACCACCCCCGCCGAAAAAAAGGGTCCCCTCCCCCGACAGCGGCGGCTGCCGATCGCTCCTGCATGGATCCATTGGGCTCAATTTGTGCAGCCACCCCGCCTGAGCACGGCGGGGCTAGAACATTACCTAGGTTGGATGCTGCTCGATGAAGGCCCGGCTCACCAATTGGCACAACGTGGCCGGGTACCTCAACCTCGAAACAAAATTCAAGGCACCTCACCTTACCTTACCTTGACTATCCATTCCTAGGTACCCGGCCCCTTTTATGAGCGGATGACTACTAGCGATGCTCACTGCGAATGTCCTCACTCCACATAGCTTCTTATCCACCTGGGTCACATCACACACTCACGAAGAGGGCTATATCGAGTAAGAAGATCAAATTACTGCCGCATGCTTCATTGATGGGTTTCTTGTTCATTCCTCACCATCGTCAATCTACATGATCGCGTTGCTAGTCTACATATCCCGCATAGTGAAAGTCCCGGGATCACAAGTCGCAATGTCCCAACGCCAGAATTCGGAAAAATGCTCGTCGAATCGCAACCATCCCCATTCGTGTCTTTGTTTTTCATCTTCGATACAAGCCTCAGATGCTTGGTCTGTCTGCTCTCGTTGTACCTCATGCTCACATTTCAATTTTCACCCTGACCATGACCATCATCACTCAGTGGTCGCGGTTACGGCGGTACCCAGCCTCCTTTCTCCTCTTGCGCCTCTCGTCGGCGTAGTCGCTGCTGACGGCGCTCTGGCTGCTCAGACCGGGGATGACATGGTGATACGACTTGTTGCCCACGTCGCTCTCTACCGCGCTCGTGATGTCGCTCTCCGCCCAGCTGCCGGGCATGCTGGGCTCGGGCTCCTCCCGCGGCGGCGGCAGCGCGTAGCCCCGCGTGTTCTGATCCTCGGCGACGGTGCTCGCGCGCTGGAAACTGAAATCTCGCCTCGAGCTCCCCGCGGCCCGGCCCCGCTCCTGCAGTTTCTTGGCCTCGGCGCGGATGCGTTGGCGCTCGCGCTCCTCGTTGCGGTCCGCCGTGCTGTACACCTTGCGAATGCCGCCGTTCTTCTTGGTGGGCGTCGACGTCGGCGTGGTCTCGCGGCCCGAGAGCAGGCTGGCGGAGACGGACGATTCGGTCGGGTTGGTGGAGCCGTCCCATTCGGACGCCTCGGATTCCTTGTTCAAGCCGCCGACGCGGGCGGGCTTCTCGTGGCGGTACGAGCGGAGGTGCTTCTTGGCCTCGCGTTCGGCCTCCTCGTCGATGAGGACGCCGGCCTCATCGTTGTTCTTAGACGAGTGCTTCTCCTTGTGGCGGGTCTCCTTATCTCTGCGTCTCTTCTCCTTCTTGCGCTCGCGCTTCTCGCGGGCGCCAATATCGCTCGGTCCCGCTGTGATGCCCGACAGAGTGGTTCCCGAGATGCTCGTCTGGTTGTCGTCGTAATCCTTGTAAACGCTGCCGCCTCCGAGTTTTGTAGATTTCGTGGCACCAGACAGTAGGGTGCCGTTTGGTCCTCTGCGACGCAATACCGTCGTCTTGTAGTCGTCCCAGTCGTTCTCCTTGAAAAAGAAGCCGCCATTTTTGGCCCAGAAGAAGAACCAAATACCGGTGATGACGAAGGCGGCGCCGATCAGGCCAAACAGCACAAAAATGGCCGTGTTGTTGATATTGCCCGGGTCGGTGACGCCGACGTGGGGATCCTCCTTGTACCCGGTGCTATCGCGGGCAAGCAAGAGGGATCGAGCGGCGAGGGGACCAACAGAGGCGTCGAATGATCGGGCCGTGATGTCTGCTGTGTCCGGGAGGCTCGAGAGTCGTCTGCTCGTGATGAAAGAGCGGGCTTGGTGTGCCAGGCCGTTGACGACGGCCGGAGCCATGACTGGCAAGTGGACTTCAGTCAAAGTCGAGATAAAAACAAAAATCGTGAGGTGTTTGATACCAGTCGACGATGGCCGGCAGGATCAGCAATGATCGAGGTGAGACAGGAATGTGGTGGATGCTGTAGACGGAATGCTCTCTGCAGTCCACTCTGTGATCGGAAGATAAGGTAGGTAACGCAATTTCTCCAGACTGAATGTCGAAAAGGTGCTGAACAGACAAAGGAAGAATAGCCTGGCCAGCTGCCTGGCGGCGGATGGATGGTTCCTATAGAAACCAGAAATTGCCGTGGCTGGGGGATGTGCGCGACAAGTGAGGTGGTTGGTGGGGGATTGTGCCGGGGGGTCGCTTCCCTGCTCTCTCGGGACTTTTCCTGCGCTTGCACAAGATGAATTGGCTCAGTAAAATTGGGGAAACACGCTGACTAGCTTGATTCCGACTTTTCGAAGGCGATGTGACCTCTACCACAGCACCTTGAAGTCATCAGTCAAGTCGATGCCTCGTGTCCAGCGCCCCAAGCTCTACCCAGCCCCCTCCATGGATAAATGACGTCGAAAGTAAACAGACCCACCTGTCGCCCAGCAACCGTACTCACCTTACCCAATCACCAGTCCATGCAGGCTCTTTCCCCTTTCAGTAAACGTCCCATCAAGCACCATCCCAAGTTCCCTTCCAAGGTACCTTATTAGCTTGCCTAAAAACGGATCACAACGAACGGCGGCCTGTTCGTTCGAACCGTCGGGTCTACCGTGCGGGAGCGCACGCGGGATCCACAACGTTCCGTTCGCCGTCCGCCGCGGCCGATGCTTGAGCTTCCAACACGCGCTGATGACATGTTCCCTTGCGCCCCATCCCACATGCGGCCATCTATGATTAATATACCTCCGTACCAATCAACATTTTGTCAGACGAATGATGTCGCAACAAGCAGAAGTAGTGTTGGCCCGTTCCTGGATCCCGAAATTTCCCAACAACGTCTGACGTCCTCCGAGGCCAAAACCGCCCGTTTCAAATCTGTATCACAACGCCGGCGCCAAATGTTGGACTCTGACGGGCTCAAGACGTTCCCAGGGGTTTGAATTCGCCAATCGAACGTCCGGCCCACGGCCATTGGCCTCGCAAGTTTAAGAGCAGCAGAAAGAGAAGCCCGTCACTGTAGAATTCCGAGGCAGTACGTACTGAGGTTGGCCTCTCATCCATCTGGCTGTCCGGAACGGGCAAGTGATCGCTGCTCCAGCGGTCCTCCGTGTTAGATGGAACAGGGAGTGAACGCACAAAGCTCACCCCATGTCATCGGCACCATGATCACGAGACAATTGGCCAGTTTTCGAGAGCGGGTTGCTGTTCCAACATGTTTATTTCATATGCGGCCTACACGGCTCAGCCATGCTAGGGGTATCGTGTCCTTGCCGCTGGAAAATGGGCAGTTCGTTCGCTACTAAATACCATACACCATGCTGTTTCCGAATCCACCTTTTACCTGCGCGAGCCGGGGGCGGACTGGACTATCTTTTTGTAGTCCCCAACGCCCACGGCTTTGGGGGCAGACGAGCCCATCCCAATGGTATCCTGCCTAATTGTTCTCTAAGTAATAATGAAGAAATGAAACCGTGTAGCTATCTAAGCATAACAATCTGCAAATGCCGTCCCCCTAAAAGCACAAGAAGTGCGAACTTCTCGGATTGCCGATACAGGTTGTCTATCAAAATCGTCCAGCCCGTATGTCGTGCTTCAAAAATGCGACACACAATTCGCCCTGTGGGAGATGCGGTCATGTCGCATGAGTACGACAGGCCATGTCTTCCTGGGGCAAGGAAGGGACTGGAGGAAGTCTCCGCATATGCCCCCAAAACACAACCCATTATCGTGTTCCCTACCCTACAAATTCAAAACCCCCGCGGGTCTCGCCAGTGCCGCGCAGCCATAGTCCGTCCGCACATACATGATTCGTCCTGTGAATGGTATAATGATGCCTGGAAATATTGGAAGAAACAAAGAAGCAGAGCTCGCGACAGCCTCCGCTTTGGGTGTGAACTTTCCCGCTACCAGCTACCAGAAAGCCGACCTAAGCAGTTGCAGAAGCAAAAAAGGGCCAAAAAAAAAAAACAGAAGCCAATCATATCGATACAGCTTTCAATCTGAGTCCAAGTGCAGAAACAACGCTCGCTCTAATGAAATCGTATGGAAAATGAAAACAAATGTGCGTCGCTTCATCAAATCGTCATTGTCGTTGCAATTCGAATTAGGTAAATGGGATGCGAGGAAAACCCTCGAAGTCACCAGCTTGGCTACGGCTGTACGAGTCGGCCTGGCTCTCGGACCGATCACGGATAGGCAGTCGGTCCATGCGGCTGCGACGGTCACCGGAGTAGGTAGTACTCGCTCTATCGCTTCCACCACCAAGGCGTGCTGCCTGACTGATGTTGATTTCACCACCATCTTGACACTGGATCTCGGCGTTGCCAACTCGGAGGACGGCGTGACCGGTGACTTTAATAGTGATGTCTTCCCCATCAGCGGTGGAAGACCGGGTGGTTCGCGTGGTGGCGCTCCGTCGGTACTCGCTCTCGTCGCGACTCTCGCTGCTTCCGCTGGATCTGCTACTCTTGCTCTTCTTCGCAGCCTTTGAGAGGGCTGCAGCAGTCAAAGGCACGCCGCCGCCGCCGCCGCTCACGCCGTTCTGGTAGGCCATCGCAGCAGCCTGGGCAGAATCGTACTTTGATTGCGAGTGGCTACCGCTTTCACCGCCAGCCATGTAGGAATGGCGGCGGCTACTGCGATTGGTGGTCGCAGGAGCAGGAGCAGGTTCGATCTGGTAGGCGTGATGGCTGTACGTGCTGGAACCCCTACGGTGACCGCGAGGCCTAGCAATAACACCATCATCATAGTCGTAGCCATGGGGAACAATTTCCTGGTACATGGATTCCTCGCCATCAAAATCGTCGGAGTCATAGCCCTGGGACATAATCTGCCGCTGCTGGGGTTGAGGCTGAGGTGGAGGGCGGTAACCTTGTTGAGGGGCAGTCGTCCGCGAACGGGGCGGCGGTGGCGGCATCAAGTCGCTGTCCCGAATCTTGTGAGACTGTCGTCTGCCGATGCTCATGTTCTCTTGCTCGTAGGTGGGACCGGGGCCGTAGCCAGGGCCATAGCCAGGGCCGTAGTTGTCATACTCGAAGGAAGACGCCGACAAGGACCGGTGACCCATGGCCGACGAAGGCCTCTGTTGGAAGCGTTGAGCCAAGTTTGAGTGCCTGGGGCTGCTTGCCGCAGGGGTGGGAGGGAAGTAATCAGTCGACGGCGGTGGGGGTGGGTGGTGCGGCGCCTGCATAGGGTAAGGGACGTTTCCCGGACCCCAGGCGCCAGGTGGTGGAGGATAAGAAGTGCCAGGTGCGGGCGCGAACGGAGACTGCGCATGTGGTGATGGATGTATGGAAATTGGCATAGGAGCGGGAGCAAAGGGCGACGTAGCATGCGAGGAAGGCGGTGCATGAATCGCAGGTGCAAAAGGCGATGGATTCGGGGCCGGGGTGAAGGGCGAGGCGTTATTCGACGCATGCCATTGCTTATTGGAAGTGGGTGGTCGGGAACCTTGGCCATAGTAGCTTGCAGGACGACTTGAAGCTCTGGGACGCGAACCCTGTGCTGGCTGTATTCCGTACTGCGAGGCCTCGTCTTCCGAGAAACGTGGTCTTCTGTATTCATCTTGCTTCTGGGCTGCCTTCTGGGTGTGGACGACGGGCGCCGTATTGACGTGGTTTGTGGTTGGACGGATTGCCGACTTTTTGGGGGCAGATCGCTCGCGCTGCTCTTGACGAGCGTGCTTGCCGTTTTGTTCGCCGTGTTCCTGTTCGCGGCGTGCGGCTGATTCTTGCTCCCTCCTGAGGCGGTGCCTTTCAGCTCGACGAGCTTTCTTTTCGTCTTCCTCAGCGGCCCGCTCGGCGGTACGTCTTGCCTTTTCTCTCTCTCTCTTGTCTGGGCCAGCGGGATGTACAGTATCGTCTGAGTCGGTCTGACCGTGTTGTGGGGAGGCGGAAATTGGTCTCGCCATCCTGTCCTTATTGCGGGACTTGCTGCTGTTTGCCTTTTCCTTGGATGGGCTCCCTAGTGCTATCGACTGGGCGTATTTATCGGAGCCCTGAATGACAGAGCCGGTTGCTTCGTCGACGTCCTCCACGTGAGCGATTCTTTTGGGGGCCATAGCGAAGCGGTATCGATCGTCGTGTATGGACTACGGGAGGGTGCTGGTAGCTCGGTAGTCGAGCGACTGGTGAACGGAGGCGAAGGTGCCTCGACGGAGGCGAGCAATCGTAGGTTCGTAGCAAGTGATCAAAAATGTTGTTGGTGAGCTGGGGGGAAAGAGCTTGGGTGCGGTGGGAATCGGGAACTTTTTTGTATAAAGAGCGTACGAGAAAGACAGTGGGGATGCGGAAGGGGATGCGACCACTATCTGATGGAGGGAGGGCCCGTATTTGTGGGGATGAAAATCCGACCAGGATGGGGGCGTGAAATTGGGTGTGGGAGAAAATGAGACGCTACCGTTCGGGTGATGCTGGCTGGGTGCGAGACCGGGTTACTCGTTGTCCGTTGCTGGATGATTGTCATAGGTGGAGAGAGAGGAAGAGTAAGATGCCGTGGGTTGTTACTGTGGAAGAGGGATATGGCTCGTCAGGAGAAGCGCGGGCGGGCGATAGAGATTTGCTGGGCTTACTCTGCATACAAGGTGGGAGAATTCACAAGACGACTGATGAACGTGGCCGTGGTGGGCTGTGGACGAGCGTCCTCTCTTATTAATCCTGCCTGCGACGTGCCTTCTGCTTTGCACCGTGCTTTGCAGTGTACGAATAGGATAGTGTGTAAGGGTGTGAGTGTGTACAGTGTGTGCAGTGTGTGCGGTGTGTAGTGTAATGACTGCGGCTTGCGCCGTGAGAGGAAGAGTTCGGAGCGAGGGAGGGAGGGTGGGAAAGGTGTGTGCGCAGCCCAGCAACTCTTTCGCAGCAGCGCCAGAGAAAAAAATAGCTGCAGAAAAGCCAATCGTGGGGACGGTCTGGACCTGAGGACCTGATCAGGACCCGATAGAGGGGTGTGGTCGCAGCCAAAAAAGGACCTGACAGCGGATGAGGTCGTCTCGTTGCCCGGGGTGCTCTGCCACTCGTCCAGTGCCACTCCAATGGCCGCCTAGCGCTCGACGATAGCGAGCACTCGAGGTAGGTAGGTAGGAGGAGGAGGAGGAGGAGGAGGAAGAGGAGGGGCGTGTGCGTTTGCCCGCAAATGGTTGTGAGAGCTCTGATGGATCTGGAGCTTGGCTCCGGCTTTGATTCTGGACTATCCGAGGCGGACGGGAGCGCTGGAACGGACCATGCTTTGCGGGAGACGGAGGACAGGCCCTGTAACGTGAGCGAGGGACGGAGGAAGAGAGGGTGTGCGAAAAGGTGGTTGCTGGTGCTGACCAGCTTGCAACGTCTCCCAAGTCGTAGTAGTAGAGTCGAATGCCGGGGGTCTATGACTGTCGACAGCGTGTGCAAGTCTGGAGAAGCATGGGACCCAGGAAGGCAGGGAATTTCTTGCTTTCGTCACTTGTCCCTGTTAAACTGTATCGAAATCGCTAAATTGGGGTCGAGGACAGAGATTGGCGGCGAGTGGAAATTTCTTACCCTCGCTGGGTCCTGGGACTCTGGGACTCTGGGACTAGGGAAACTGCGACAACCCACCAGGAACAAGCATGAGCCAACACAATAGCCTCAAGCTCCACCGGGTGGCGGCGAAGACGTTGAAAGGGCCCAGCTGGACCGACATTGAGCCTGTTCGTCTTTTCCAGGAAAACTTCTGTTGGCTGTGGTTCATCCGCAGCGTCGGCGTCACCAGGGAATCCCCTTCGACACAGCATTTGACCGCAGAGCTGGGAAGTGGGCGGCCCCCCTGGTGTTGGTGCCTTCGTTGGCGCCAGTGCCAATCGTCGCCGCTTCGAGTCAGAGCGCCAGAACTAAGAAGCACTCAGGCCCAACTGTGGAGAAGCCTTGTCTTTCGTTTCTTCCCGTCCGCGACCGTTGCAATGGATTTCCCTCGAACGGGGGTCAAGAGCCTGGCAAGGCCTGCTGGGGCTATCAACTCGTGCCAAACCAGGAAGGAAGCTCTTTGCGGCACCAGCTCCCTTCCGATCGAGTTTCCGCTGCTGTAATAGCGCTGACGTCGTCCTTGTACCCCCATGTGTTGCGATGCCAGACAGTAGGGCAGCTCTGCTTATGTCCGACCAAGGGCTTATTCTGCGCTGTGCCCCCCGATCGCAGTGTTTTCTTCTTCGTGCCGCCTCGCCCATACAATGTATACCATTGAAATCTCGAATGCGACAGCCACCCTCATGCAGACCTAACAAGCACCTAGGTAACAGAACAGACTCTAGGCTGAGACAGATGGGCTGGCTCCCTTGGGCTGCGCTGCTAAAGTCTGGCTGGTGGAGTGAATCTCCGTGGGCGCGGGAGATCCATCTCCAGGGCCGAACCAGACGGGGGTGTCGCTCCAAGATGACGGAGCGTTGCTGTCTGGTGCGTTGTGCCCTTTCCGACTGAGTTTTGGACTTCTCCATCGAATGGCTAGATTTACTGCCTGACCTTGTGCTGGGCTTGGCCTTTGGGTATCAACGGCGAAGCGGGCTGACAAACGACACCACATGGGTCCAATCGTCGGCCTCGCTTTTCCGGACTACTTTTTTTTTTTTTTTAACCACTAGAGCCTAGC